>NW_027115673.1:247972-269401 GCF_000696795.3 Halyomorpha halys | reverse complement strand
CTTAAGAACTACGTCGTTGGTTGAGACAAACGAAAGAAAAATGGTGGCTGGAAAAGTCAGGCTGTTTTCAGGAAGTGGCAGTGAAGTCGACAACGACACAGGACCTGATAGTCGAGATAGAAAAATGAGGCCCAAAGGAAAAAAGAGGAAGAAGAGAGAGAGGGAGGAGGAGGAGTCCCCTCTAAAGCCCAACCCAGAAATTGAAAGACCCGACCAGAGGGCGGAAGTAATTCAAGGATGGGTGAAAAGTTACTTGGAGATAAAAAAGGTATCTCATGAGATCCAGAAATACCTGAATGGCCAGCTGAGAGAACTAGCCAATATAATGGTAGGACTGGAAGCCCAATGGGAAATTATCCCGGAGTTTAACCGAAATGGTAAAAAAAGCCATGTATACCGATGATCTACACAAGATCATTGGTAAAAAGGTCTCCCTGATTGTGGCTCCAATGGTAGCAGAGGCTACAGGGGACGCCATAGGAGCGGTTTATGATCAAAAGAAAAAAGAATGGGTTTCGCCGACACTGAAAAGGGATTCTGGCATGATAAATGACCTGGAAGGGAAAGTCGACGAAGAAGCCCTCATCCTCTTAGAACATACGGCCGAGTGTAGGGCTAAAGGAAGAGAAAAGGGGAATGAGAACCGAAGACTAGTAGAACTGAAGGCGATGGGAGCTGGGTCTTTAGTGCTTATTCCGGTGAAAGAGAGGAGGAAATATGAGGGCGCGGAACCGGCCCAAATGCCCCAAAGGAACTTTAAATCGGATACCTCTACAGACGGCGAAGAAGAGAATAGCGGAGGCTGGGAAAAAGTCGTGCGAAGAAAGAGGAGGAATAAGAAGACCCCAGCCCAGGATATAACACAATATTTTAACAATAGAAAGTATTAGAGAACCCAAAAAGAGGAGAACAGTCTATACTGAAGGGTTAAAACTTTCGGCAATTACAATATAAAAATTGAAGTGTTCCCATGCTAGATTAGATTACAGAAAATTTATTGTTTTGTTTTTTTTGTATTTTAAGGTTGTTATTGATTTTTGTAAATATTGTATTTTTCATTCTATGTTTTTGAGTTTTGTGAATATTTTCTATTTCATTCTAGCTTGTTCATTTACTGTATGAATTTTTTTTAAAATTATATTCTTAGGTTTAAATTATGTATTTAGCGTTTATTTAAGGGAACTTGTGAGCTTTTTCAATGATATGTATATAGTTTTTTTTTTAAATTATTGTAAATAGTTTTTCTTTATTGTTTTTGTTTTCTATGTTATTATATTATATAGTATTAGTTTACGAGGATTGTTCGTAAACTGGTGGGGGGGAGTTACGGTATGAGTCAGCTGTTATTTCGATGTCAGCTGACTGAGGGTATCAGCTGATCGAACGTATATAAGAGATGTAGCAAACACAATAAAGCAAGTATTTTAAGCGTGTTAAATCTTATTCCTTCTTCTCTTTTTTCACATTTTTCTTTCGCCAATACTTACCTTATATTATATTTTTAAATGTATTATTTTGTTCCGCTTGGTTTACTTTACCTCATACCTTATTCCTTCACATTTATTTATTATCACATTTAATATTTGTGGAGTGTCTGCTGTCAATAAATATAGAGAATGTTCAGCAGTATTGCATGAAACCTTCCTCCTATTGGAATAACCATAAATTTATATTTTTATAAAATACGAAAAAGAAA
The DNA here is from genome assembly GCF_000696795.3 of Halyomorpha halys. NCBI lineage: Eukaryota > Metazoa > Arthropoda > Insecta > Hemiptera > Pentatomidae > Halyomorpha > Halyomorpha halys. The sequence continues at coordinate 267,705 of NW_027115673.1, read as the reverse complement.
AACATAAGGAAAATGAAAAATTAGTTTAAAAAAATTCATTGAACAAATATTTAATTTACATTTGCATAATAAATGATAAGCGATCAAGAATACAAACGAGTCCTTACATCAGTTTATTCAAAGTTATCTCTAATCTCTAAGAAGCTATATTAATTGTAGAACTAATCATTGCCAAGGTCAATTATAATCATTTCGTCATCCTGCTGACCTTTCAGAACTTTTCCATTAAGTTAAGCATCCATGTGGCTACCTTTCTGGGTGAAGAAAGCATTTGTTGCACAGGTTCAGGAAGGAGTCTTCTAACGCTGGTTAATATCCGGCCCATAATTGAGTTCGGATTAGCCCGTTTATTATTTTCCGTTACTCTACGATAATCAAAATCCCAAAAATCACTTAACGCTGCATTTATAATCATAACCAATATAAGTAACACTAATACACTCCGCATAGTAACCATCTTCTAATGCGGTTATCACTTGTGCACTATTCCAACTTCGTGGTTAAACGTCAACTCGCATAGTTTAATGGGGCATCAATAGTTAGAACCCATTTAGAGACACAATACTCCATTAAAAATCTATCGTTATAAGAACAAAAGACAATATGATTCTTTCCTTAACAAAAGAACATTATATCTTCCATAGCTACTAGTTCACCCGTTCAACGAATATATATGTTTTAAATTTTAACAACGTTTTCAGTTGTATCTTTCAAATTAAACAGGATAAAATGATTTTCAATTTAAATACAATAACTACGGATCTTGTGTTTATTTTTATAATGAATTTATAAAAATATAATTAAAAAAGTAATATTTATGATTCTGTGCGTCGATGATCTAAAAATATAGTAAATGAAAGTATTCAAAAACTACCAAATTTTCTCTATAGAATATAATTTTGAAAGCGTAATTGCCATTAATAGTGCATTACCAAGATTTTTTATAAATTACTTTTTACATTTTTTCAAGTAACGATTTAAGCTCAGTAACATGCCTCAATAGCAATATGTCAGATTATGTCAAATCTCATAATCAACGAAAGACAAGGAGTTTTCGTATTCACTAACTTAAACATTTCAGTAAAAATATAGTAAATAAATGTATTTTAGTAGGAAAATCAATGTTTTCTTTCCAAAGGTTATAATTTAAAAAGAATTTTTTAGATTTATCGTGTATTTACAAGAATTATTAACATTTTTAACGCTTAGCAAGAGGAACCCTTTGGAACTCAACTAATTTTTATCCCTCCATTAGAACTATAGATATAAATTCAAACATGTTTTCCACAATCAAACTTCCCTATTTTTCACAAGGATTTTGGAGGGCGTAACCCACTCCTTCCTTAAAAACGTTTTATTGAAATCCAGGAAGATACAGGATCGTCTCCATGCGAGAAACCAATTTTTTTTAAAACTCTACTGTTATTAATTATTTCTTTTTTTTCCTCAAATATTGACGTATTCTTATAAACTAAATTATATATGTAGTTCTTTTGTCAGTATGCAGTAGGGCTAATATATAGTGAAAATGTAAAGTCAGAAACATAATTTACTTTATTAACTGTACAAAAGAATTGAATTAAAGACTAAGGACTACTAGTGCTATCGACTGACCAAGTACTATAGACGGGGAAAGGATATTTCAGTTGGTATATAGTGAGGATTGGGAACTGGGAAATTAGGTTTATTTAGCATGCTGAGACCTTAATATTATACGTTTTTTATCTCTATTGATAATTTATCTGTCAATTTCCTCTGAGAATAATTCTCAAAATATAATTTATAAATCTATATAATTATAAACCAATATAATTTATAGAAATATTTTGAGAATTATTCTCAGAGAAAATTAACAGATAAATTATCAATATATACCAATAAAGAAATACCAACTACAGGTATCAGTCTAATATACCTTTGATTTTAACAAAAGTTTCTCTTATACTTTTAAGAATCAATAAAAGACACCAAAATCTTAAGACCTATCAACCAGTTTAGGTTTTTTATGTGTGTTCTTTTGTTCTTGCATGTTCCAGATTAGGAGTAGACCTAACTTTACATTGATTCGATGCTTCATTGTTTAATAATTCTTGAATCATTATAGTTAATATTTTTGTTACATGATATGATAATAATATTCAGTGATATAATAATAATATATAATAATATATAATAATAGTATATGATCATAGTTAAATATTTGGTAAGATATTATAGTAATATTTAGTTACAGTCTGTTTAATATTTTTCCTGGTTACTAGAACTTAGTTAATATGTTTGAACAAGGTAATTCTCTGATATTTACTTTTGATCTTATAATAACATTAAAAATAGAAAATTCTTATTTATTCTGGGAAGAATCCATTTCAAATAATATTTCAGAAATAGACTTTAAACCATTAGAATAAAAGAAATAATAAAATAGTTAATAGCATAATAGAACACTATAAATAATAAAATAATAAATAACAAAAAAGCGTTAATGGTTGCTTAAAACTGAAACAAGCAAACTTCAATAAATATTAAAAACAATTAAAGGGAGTATTAATAATTAAATTATAAATCCCAAGTTATAGAGAAATTTTTTATAAGTTCTGGTAGCAAATAAGGAAAATATATATGTTTTCATTTTTAATATATGAGTAAATTAAATTTAAATATGGCATCACTCTTGACTAATTTAAAGAAAATTAAATAAAATAGTAAACAACTTCATTTAAAGGAGTTGACAATAGGGAAAAAAAATATATTAAACCAATATACCTTAAGATTCGGTTTAATATCGGTCATTATAAATATTTATAATGATGGTAATAATAATAAAACTTTGTAATTTTTTTTAAATAATATTAAATAATTGACATTTTGAAAAATATATATTTTGAAAATTGTTCTAACCTTTCAAATATAATAATAAGTCCTAAAAATTGTAATCATTCCTCAAAACGTTAAAGAAATAAGAAATATTCTTTTAAATAAAGATTTTATCAATAGAGGTCAAATAGCCTTAAATTGTTAATTAATATAAATAAGCAATAACGGTGTATTTAAACTGTTTTGGCACACCAAATACTTTTTACTAATTTACATTAACTCTAATTATAAACCAATGAATCTTAATAAAATTCATTTCAATCATATGGAAGATTTTTTTTAAATCAGTCTCTCAAAAAAATAAACACTACAATACAGAATCTAAAGAACATTTAATAAAACTCGATGTTTCCTATACCTATTGAAATATATCTATAAAATATAAAATATATCTTTTTTTTATGAACTTAGATTTAATTATATTTATATATTCATTTAATTTGTCTGATCATTGACAACTATGTTCCCAAAGATCTAATTCACCAATATTTCATAACTGTTTACTATAAAAATTTATAATATTTATCCAAACAAGAAAAGTAAAACGACGTTACTACGTAACGGGGTTTTTATTTAGTTATTTATAATTCAGAGAAAGAAAAATCATTTATACTTTTACATTAAATCGAAAAGGTTTATTTATATATCAATATGCTAGTAGACTTATTTAGTTTAATCTGTAGGATCTATAAATTAATATTTTATCATTAAATTATCATAAATTCCTTTTAAAATAAATAATAAAGTCATAATATCAAATTTTAAAGCCAATATACAGAATGAGATATAAAACAATTAAAGAATATTCACTAATAGTATTAGTTCTATTGGCCATAAGCCATAGTGCATTGGCCGTATGTGTTATTTCGATATTTGTTCATAAAAATTATTAAATTTTAAAACAATAACTTATAAATGATAATCCTAAAAAAAGTAAAATGTTATTAATATAATCCCGAGAAATGATTGGATTAATTAAATAAAATTTTCCCTTAAATATTCAAAGAAATTGTAATACCATTGTTAAGTTTGTTATATAAGTACTCCAGGTGTATATGAGTTAATCTAATAGCTGTTGAAAATTAAATAGAAAACAAAATTATATTATGTTAGAAAAATAGCAACACCAATTAAAGTAAAATGAAATTAATAATTTAATATAAAACAGGTAATTTTTGTTATATCTATTTATTATTATTCTATCTATGGTTAAAGGATAAGCGAATTCCAATTAGTTTAAATTTTTCATCTTTTTCACAAATTTCCCAATGTCGTTAGCCGTTTCATTATTATCCACCGGTTAATATCCGTATGATATATAATTATTTTATACTATATATATTTTTATTTTATTATATATTATATTGCTGTTATTACAACAATATTGTTCTCATTCAATATTTAAAAGGATTTAGATTAAAAATATACTACAATAAATTAGTTCAATTGCTGCAAGCTATTATGTAATAAGTTCAATAAATAACCGGTGAGTTTATCAGATATTGAATTCTAATAACCTTCTCACTCTATAATACGATTTTTATAAAATTGTGTAATTTGCAAATTTATTTTAGGAAATTCATTACAAAAATCTAATAATAATGTTATTAGATTATATTTTATTAATAGTTTATAGTTCTAATTATAATTTTTAGTTAGCAAATATTTTTATTTAATTCTGAGATTTATTTAGAACTTTATTGTTATTAAAAATAATATTTTATTTTATAATTTATTCATTAAATAAAACTGTTGGATTTAATAAAGGATAAATTTTGAATTTTACACTTGGCCACCGACTAATATGTTTTATACTATATGTTAATTCCGATTTTAACTTTTTCACTGTATCTCCTCATCTTTATTCGATTTTTTTTTTGTTCCTTCATGTTCATACATTTGAAATATTTTGGTTATCGTTTCCTTTTAATTTTCAGTGTCTTTTTTATCAATTTGGATTTATAATTTGATAAAAAATTTATATTATTACTGTTTAATGATTTATTAGTTTTAATTATATTAATCAATTTCGATGGGTATTTCTATAGAGCATTTATTAAAGTTTAGATTAAACTTTTGTTTGGACAATATATAAATGTTATAGGAAATAGGGTTTTGGTTATTACTGTATCTAATAAATATCTGCTAAACTCTGGCCAATAGGGCATCATCAACATCCTATGAAGCATCCAAATTTTTGGATATAGAATTTTTCGTTTTGAATTTGTCCCATTTGTTATAATGATAGTTTTTATTGTTGGGATGTGTATATTATTAAAAAATGTTGATGTATTCAATGCAATGAGTTTGTATCCTAGTAGAACTTGAAAAATCCTTAAGGAATTCCCTGGTGATATTTTTTTGTAATTCAATAGTATACTACGGCCTCCTATGGTGGTACAGTAAATCTCGCAACTTGTACAATCGGGATCCCATCCGCATTCATTCTCATTAAAATAGATTCCGAAGAAACCGGGAAAAGGGAGAGAAAAATAATTTTAAAAAACAAATTAAGTGCATAGAAAAAAAGAAAACACTGTAGAATGAATATAAAATTAAATTATTATAATGGACCTGGGTTTTTGCACCACTTATGCGTTGTCGGAAGAGAAACACATTAAAAAAAAATAAGAAATCGGGCAGAGTAACAATACGCATGACTACTGAAATAACACTGTTTTATTTTTTCATTTTTATATATGGTTACAGAATACAATATATAATACAATACATTATATATACAAATTTCTGTTGTTTTTTTTGTTTTTTTTCTGACCTCCTAGAAAAGATAAATGAATATATACAAAATGAAGAAAGGAATGTATATAAGTTGGCAAACTAATACATCTTGTTTTGCCAGTGTGGCATTATAAGATAAGCTGCCAGGTCCGCTGAAGGCAATGTCATCGATGATGGCATGTGTTGCCTTGAGCTTACTAGGAATAGGGAAGGTCTATTCCGGCTGGCGTTGATAAAGTGATGACTTTAGGCTGTAGAGCCAGAAGTCCCTCCCAAGGCGAAAACATCGACCAGGGGGACAGTGCTCTGCCACCTCCCAGGTCTTAGTGGAGGGGTGATTTCACGGAACAGTGGATCGGCACAGGCTTTCAGCCTATCAAAGAATTGATTGAACGGCCTATGAATTCTGGCACAGTCGGGAGTTGGAGCTCTGCAGATATTTCTCTGTTCCTGGCCCGCTGGAGTGAAATTCCTCATACTATTCGCCTCAGGAGGGAGTTCTGGAAACTCTGTAGTTTGGTCAGCGTCGTTTTGTAGATGTGTCTCATAAGTGGTGCACTATAGAGCAGCGTTGCACAAATGGTTGCCTTGTATATTTGTAGCTTCAGGCGCAGTGAGAGTTGTTGTGACGTCAGGAGATGGTAGAGCCTATGCGACACTGCCGGGCCAGCTTTAGTCTCCCCCTGGCATGATTGGAGAGGGTGAGGTGCCTGTCGAGAGTCACGCCAAGGTAGAGGATGGTGTTGGAGATATTCCGACCCTCGTCATCAACGCCGAACCGCTGGCCTAGCCTGCTTTTCTGAAAAGAGATGACGATGGGATCCGTCTTAGCTGGGCTAACCCTGATGCCATCCTTCTTAAGAGCAGCTACGATGGTGGCAGAGGCGGCTTGTGCATGGTGGAGGGTCGGTTCAGCTCTCATACTGGAGTCGTCGGTTTTGGCTGCTACCATTGCGTGTCGATGTTTGATGGCGACCATTGGCGCCGTGAAGACTACAAACAACAGAGGTCCCAGCACAGACCCTTAAGGTACTCCGCTGGTGGTGGGGGCTGGGGGCGACAAATCTCCACCAACCCTGACCACGAATGATCTATCGCTGAGGTAGTTCCTGACCAATCGACACAGGGCGGCGGGAAACCTGAACTCCTCCAGCCGGCTAAGTAGCAGCGGGTGGGACACGCTCTCAAAGGCCTGGCTACAGTCCAACGAGGTGCAGGCAGTTGCACAATTATTCTTCATACGCTCTATGGTGTGAGCCTGCAACTTCACCAAGTGATGGTCACATGAGACACCTCGTTGAAAGCCGGTTTGCTCAGATGGTACCACGGCAGCCTCCCTGCAGTGCTCCATGAGGTGGTCGTGTATGAGGCGCTCAAAGATGTTACTCATGTGCGAGAGAAGGCTGATGGGACGATAGTGCTCTGGAGAGTCCCCTGGCTTGAGTAGTGGCACCACAATCGTACGCTTCCAGGCAGTAGGGAAGTACGAAATCCTCATAGATGAGTTGAAGATGTACAGTAGGACTTTATCCTTCCTGGGAAGCATCTTCAATAGAACATTTGGGATCTCGTCGTGTCCAGAGGATTTGTTTCCCTTGGTGCGACGCAGTACCGACTCTAGACGGCCAAAAGTGAAGAAAATGGGCTTCTCGACGGGGTTTGGAGGTCTTCCTGGTGGTGGTGGAGGAGCACTAGTCGTCCGCTGAGCATCCCCCGCTATATAGCTTGAGGCCAGGAGGGCAGCCTGCTCACCCGACTTCATCAGATTATTCCCATCGGTGAGATGCACAGTCCTCCTCTTGGTAACGAAGGTCCTAACCAGCTGCTAGAACTGTCTGTGGTCATCGTGGGTTCTGCGAAGCTGGACATGCCACAGCGCCGTCTTCCAGTCCTTCATGAGCGATGCGATCTGCGGGGTCATTTTTTTTTTTTTTTTCGCACCCTCCATTAATAAGGAAAAAGGAAATTAGGGTACATGGAAAATGTGTAGGTTGAGGTTATACATCCTTTTACTACCAGGGATATTTTAAGGTGTTGATTCTATTGTGCACTGTGTGTGTATAGTCGAAGGCGCCAAGTGCGCATTGATACAATAGTGAGCGGGGAGGGTCCGCTTTGCTGATGGTGATAATATTAGGTTTAGGTTGCAGAGCCCAAACCTCATCCCACGGTAAGAACACGCCGGGTCATAGCGTTGATGGCGGGTTTTATGCTGAAATCACCGGTGCGCATGAAAACATTGAGTAGGTTGTTTCATTGGCCAATCAGAGCGAGGATGAGCTTCGGTGGCTATCTGATGGCGTTGGGGACTGGAGCGAACCTTGGGATGTTCCTATTGGCTGCCCTCTTGATGGTGTTAGTGATCCACTTAACTGCCGAATCCACCTCGTCCGGAGTATGGTATTGGCTTATGGCTGGTAGGTCTTCTAAAACGCTCGACCGATATTCCTTCTAATTAGCCTCATACAAAAGGCATTTGCTCGCAGGTGGTGTGACGAGCTCGCGTTCAAAGGTATAGAGCACCGGCAAGTGGTCCGATGGTCCATAGGGCAATACCCGGTAGTCTGTGACAACATATATCCTTTTGGAAAGGAGTAGGTCGAGCGTTGACGTGCATGAGGGGCAACCTGCGTGCCTGAATGTGTGTACCCCCGGGTGAAATAGGGCCAGCCTCGTCTTGTTTATGTAGGTTCCCAGTGGATTATTGCTTCTACACAACCAAACAGTGTGTCGGGCATTTAGGTCACCCAGTACTACATGTCGACTTGTCGCCTTATGCTGCAGCAGAAGCTTCACAGAAGGCAGGCCAGCCCTAGGCCTCCTGTATACACAAATGAAGGTGTAGCGCTGTTTGAAATGAACGTCGACCGAGACCAGGTCCTGGTAGGCTTCACAGACTGTTTTATTGTTTCTCTTAATGAGTCTTATATACACTTTGGCTGTTTATTTACATGGGCAGGGAGTATTAAGGCGGACACTACGTATTTCCCCCTTACCAGTTTATGATATAATGTTCGTAAACTACAAAAAGAAATGAAAAAGGTACAATACATCAATTTTGTCGATCCCTTAATCTACGACACCCTATGAGAACAACCGAGGATCAAACGATGACCAAGCCAAGACCACCTCCACCGATTATATCTCCTGCACTCTCATTAATGTAGAGAATGTTATCCACGGTGAACGTGACACGTTTCACCACAAACAATTCCACCAGGGAAAAGAGGCTGTACCTAGAATCTGAAGCTGACCACGAGAAGGCCGTCAAGCTCATCAGATAGCACAATGAAGTAAGACTTCACACTTATGCGCTACGTGGCACTAAGCACACTAAGTAATTTGTGCTGTATGGGTTTAACCCCGACCACCCCGTTGAATCCATTGTTGCCGACTTAACAGAGAAACTGCCTGGTTTCATCATGAGTTATGGTAGCAATTCCTGCTGAATCTACAACTCCGAGCCGCCTCCCTCCACAGCTCCTATATATACCCCCATAAATCCCAAGCTTGTTAGATCTGTACCAGCAATAGTTGTAGCATGTCGTAATGTTCATTGTACCTTTTGTTTACAATAAAGTTTTTTTTCACTTTATTGCCGTTGAGTTTCGTAATTGGCCCCCGAACAGGGACCGCATGCAATTATCATCGCGGTTCTAGACTCGAACTCTGCAGAAATACCAGATTTCAAGATTCAATCTACCTCTCGAGGATATCGCACCTGTAAGAGACTGGCACCCCGCTTAGACTCTTAGATCGTGGAAAAGGACACTCGACCCTCGAAAAAGTCATTTTATAACATTTCTTTACTAACATGCCTCTTCATATTAGGACATATTTGATGGCCAAAACGGACAAACTAAAAACCTTAGATGATTTACGTAATTTAATACAAAATAAAAATCATCTCCTTTTTGAAGATTTGATTAATTCTGCCAGTATGAGGAAACCTGGGAAAACCCAAGAACCCCAAAAAAAATTTAACTCAGAAAAACAGAAACAATATTATAATAACTATCACGAACCCAAATTTTCCCAAGATATGAGACACCATCAGAATTACACAAGAGACTACCATCGGGACCATTCTTATGATGATCGTGACTCAAATCACGATAAAAGAAATAATCCACATAGGGAACCATGGAAACCGGAAGAGCAGAAACGATTCTTTCAGGGCTCAGGACAACATAAAAATAGGGGTTCAGGGCAGCATAAAAACCATAAGCCCGTCGAAAAAGGAGAACCTTCAAACACGGTGTCGATGCGTACCGTTAGTGGCTTCCAGAAAAATCAACCCCTACAACCGGTGTATCAACCAGACCAAGAGGATCCCAGAGATAGGGAAATAAGAGAACTTCGTGAACAATTGGAAATGCTTACTGCTAATCGATGAGAATCCTAAAATCATTTTTTAGGAGACGACCCAGATCCAGACTACAAAACATAAAGAAATACGAACTTCAAACAACTAATTTCCATAAACTTCAGTTCGTAATAGATAGAAAGAATTGGAAATGGTTATTGGATACAGGTTCGCAAAAAAATTACATTAACCCAAAAATAATCCCACTAGGTATTCAACGCCAAAAAGAAGATTTCATCGTCGTGACCGCCGCCGGAGAAGAAAAAGGCACAGAGACTATAACCACTAATATTCACAATACTTTTTTAAAATGTCCATTCAAAGTAAAATTTTTTATATTATATTTTAATCCATATTATGACGTTTCAATTGTTAACGAACTTATGGACGATTTAAATTTTAAAGTAGATTTTGAAAATCGAACAATTAGATCACAGCACAACGAGTTTCCTTTTATAATGGACTCTTTAGCAATAGAAATAAAAGAAGGACGAAATCTGGCAGACTTGCCAAAAGGTAAAAATTTCTTTATAGACTACAAGGAAGATGAGATTAAAATACCGCCCGGAATCTACAGAGATACGGTCGAGATAATAGGTAACCAAAAAGGAAAAATTAAATGAATTTACATGAAGTAGACATAATCGACCCACCGACAGAGGAGAATATCAAAGACATACATGAAGTTGTCCGGATTGAACATATCCTCCCTCAACACAGAACGGAATTATTAAATCTTTTACAAAATTATCCAACAATTTTTAAAACTGAAAAGGACAAATTATCTGCAACTGACTTACTGGAGCACCAAATTAAAACCAAAACAGACGAACCAATTTATTCACGCAATTACCGATACCCATAACAATTTAGAGAACAAATTAGAGAGGAAATTAACAAAATGTTGAACAACAAAATAATCACACCTAGTAACTCTCCTTATAATTCGCCAGTATAGGTAGTTCCAAAACGAGCTGACGCATAAGGTCAGAAAAAAATTCGCATAGTGATCGGCTAGCCCCGGTGGTATCAATCCAGCATCCGAAGGCATTGCTGCCTATTCGGATGACATCGGCATCTATGCCTCTAGCATTAATGCTCCAACTGCGCTGTCTGATGCACAGGAAGCGGATAACAACATCGCTGCCGAACTCAAGCGGACTGGAATTAGAGTGAATCCCGCCAAATCAGACGCTATCGTGATGTCATACCAAAAAGATAAGAAACCACTGCCTACTCATTTTAGGATTGAAGAAGTCGACGGATCTCCACCTCCCTGCTCTATCTGGGAGTCACACTCGATCGCCATCTCACATTTTCTAGTCATGTTCGTGAGAGACTGAAGCTCGCCTGGCAGAAGAGCTATCGTCTGTATCATCTGCTAAAATATCCGCAGCTCTCGCTCAGGCTCAAGCTCCAGATATACAAAGCTGTCATTAGACCGACGATGCTCTACGGTGCGCCCCTGCTCAAACACATGTATAGAACCACGCTCGACAGACTGCAGGGATTCCAGAACTCTGTTCTTCGGAAGATAGTAAGAGGAACAGCGTTACAGAGGGCCAGAAACACTGTCATCCACGATGAGCTCCAGCTGCCATCTGTGCCGGAGTACATTGGCCGGAGACACATAAAATATTTTGATGGGTTGAAGGCCTGCACCAACCCGCTGTTCCGGAAAACCTGCTAGATGGCAAGGAGATGTCCCCAAGGTAAATGTTCTTACCATAGGATGAGGTTTGGGCTCTGCAGTCTAAACCTAATACTATCATAACCTGCAAAGCGGACCCTCCCCGCTCAACATATTATCAATGCGCACTTGGCGCCGACGACTCTGCACATATTATGTACAAGTTAAATTAGCCTTAAAATACCGATGGTAAAAAAAGGATACCAACTTCTACTAACATATTCCTTGTACCTTAATTCCTTATTTCCTTATTAATAGAGGCTACGAAAGAAAAAAAAAAAAAGCAAAAAGGAAAAACAATACATCAAAAGACAAAGAAAAAGAATGACATACTAAAGTACAGAAGGTTTTAAGTACTAAACATAATAGTTAGATATGATACACCTTATCGTTAACCACCTTGTACACTGTAATTACAGAAGAAACAAAAAAAAAATTAAATTGGGGTCTAGAACCCGCGCTCGTTTGTGGAAATTGCTCAAGATCTCATAGAAACAAGCGCTAGAGAGGTGGAGGCCCGAATAGAAGTAGAAGAGACGCCTTAACGTCCAACCCTTGGAGTAACGTAATTTCTAACGTAAATGTAACGTTTTCAATATTGACTATGGAGGGAGTGAATCAGAAAGTAAGTGAAGTATTAGATAAGAGTGGTGGTAGTGAAAAACCATTACCACATGCAATAAAATCCTAACTTGATTATGGGGAATACAAAATGGCGAAGGGTAATCCATGGCCGACAAGGAGCGGCAATGAGGCGGACAGAGACTCAGGACCTAACAGTAGAAACAGTAAAATGAGCCCGAAGGAGAACAAGAAGAAAAAGAGCACGTAAGGAGGAGGAAAAGCTCCCCCTCCCCCCTAGAGTCCCCAGAAGCAGATAAGTTCAGTGAAAGAGCCAGTATAATACTGGTCTGCATGGTCATGATTTTGTGTAATATGCGGACTGTTTATAAACTAGTAGAAAGGAGTTACGGCAGGACGAGGCCTGTATACTACCATAATCCCAATTCTCATGTAAATATACAGTGATAATGTATATAAGGAGAATTACGGAGCAAATAAAGTTAGTAATATTCTAGCAACCGTGCGTTTGAATTCTGCTCCCCTATTACTTTTTTTTAAGTTTCCCGACATTAAGCCTTTTTATAATTAAGATTTTAGGAAATGAAATCTGCATATCACCAAATGAATATATCTTGCAATAAACTCCCCTCCAATTGGGTTCAACATAATATTATATTTTGAGAACACATGCTAAATAAAAACAGAAGAATTGTGAAAAATTATATATTAAAAATTGTATTAAACAAATTTACATTTGCAGCGTCCTTCCATAATAATTGATAAAGGTTCGGAAATAGTAACCACCGTTGCTTTTATTACCACTTTTGTACTATTCCAACTTGTTCGTTACATGTCAAACATCACAGTTTAATAGGACATTAAATAGTGGGGTCTCTAACCATTTAGAGACACAATACTCCATTAAAAATTTATCATTATATGAGCAATAGACAATATTACTCTTTTTTAACAAAAGAAAGTTATGTCTTACAAATCTAAATATTTCTTGCCAAATATATACATTTATAAATTCAACAAAATGTTTTGTTTAATCATACTTGATAACATCATTCTCAATTATATCATAAATACTGTTCTAGCGTTAATTTAGATAATGAATTTATTAACTTGTAATTAAATAAGTTAGTAATATTATGAACGGCTATAGGCAAAATAGGTTTTTGTAATAAGGTATTGATCACAGTTCATCAGCAATGCTTTAGACTGCGTAAATCTCATAACCAATGGAAGGCAGTCAATTTTCATATTTCTATACCAATAGGTTAAAGATACAGTGCAAGAACTACGGTAGGAAAAGTAACGCTTTTTCTCCAAAGATCCCGATTTTGAAATCGTTTCTGACATTTATAATATATTTACAAACATTTTGATTGATAATTCTTAACATTTTTCCACTTGGCCAAAGAAAGACTTTGGTATTCAAATCATTTATAAGCCTTCACCTGAAAATAAAATAAAATTTCATTAACCCCTAATATTGTGACATATAATGTATTCTATTGCCTTATTTTATCTAAAAACGTTATATCAAAATTTAGGAGACACACAAAAGATCACATCGTTCGAACGGATGAAATAAATAAAAATGTATATATTTAAAAAAAAAAAATCAGTTTACTTAGACATCTGCACTTGTAAAAAGCACTACAATGAATATACATTCCAGGTTTACTAAAACATTGTTCCAGGTATCTAACTTCAACAATCCTAACAAATTATGCAAGCTTTTTATCATATCCCTTTACCCGCCTACTTTCAGCATAGACTAGGGTAAGTGTTGATTACTTTCATTGTGTGGGATATCTAATTTGCCGATAACCGTCTGCCACATTTTAGATATCAAAATAACATAAATAACAAAAATAAATTTAATAGAGTGTAAAAAATAAATCAAAAGAAGGACACTACCTATCCAAACAGTTGATAAAGAAAGAATCTGAACATAACCTAGACGAAAATATAAAATAAAACAGAGGCTTGTTATTTAAATTAATTATTTATTACACCAGGAAATAACGAACAGTAGAAAATCGTACCGAAATCATTATGCAAAGATTAAAAAATAACGAATTCCTAAAAAATAAACAGTGGCAATATGGCATGGAAAATAGTCTAGGCTTAAAGGAGGCGATTTTTATGATATTCGCTAATGAATATGAAATTTTGTCTGATCAACTAGGAATCAATTTATTTTAGCGAATTTCATGAAAACTACAACACTTACGAAGATAAACGTTATCAAATCATTCGTAATACTTTTAACTAACATTAATTTCAGTGTTGACAGACACCTGTTCGTCTAATGTTTCCAGAGATATATTTTTCAGAAATCAAAATTTTTGTTTAAGCAACTAGAAATTAGTCCGGGCCCTTGGTAGGTTGGCTATAGTATACTCTGGAGAAATAGGTATTAAAACGAATTAAAAGATCATTACATCGTCAACAAATTTTATTAGAAATGGGGTTTTGGTTCTTACTGTATCTAATAAATCTAAATAAATATCTGCTAAAATCGAGGCAAAAGCACATCCCATGGGGCATCCAAATTTTTAGATATAGAAATTTTCGTTGCATGAAAAATCTCCTCTATCAGTACATCAATCTAGTAGTTTTATGAATAGTGTTTTGGAAATATTTGTATGTGTTTTCAATTTGTACCATTTGTTTACAATGATAGTTTTTATTGTTGGGATGTGTATATTAGTGAAAAATGTTAATATATCCAATGAGTTTGGAGCCTTGTGGAACTTGAAAAATATCAAAGGATAATGAAAAATATCCTTGTTGAATTCCCTGGTGATATATATTTTTTTAATTCAATGGTGTTCCAATAAAGTAAAGAAACGTTACCTCAATATACATGTCTTATTGACTATTCTTCATAATCCACAAAATTATATGTTATTAATAATCGAGAAAAAAATTATACATCTGTTGAATAAGTAAAGGTGATTCGTCGCACTCCTGCTCTTATTTTGATATTTTTAAATGTATTTTTTGTTTTGCTTGGTTTACTTTACCTCATACCTTATGCCTTCCCATATATTTACTTATCACATCTAATATTTGTTGAGTGCCTGCTGTCAATAAATATGGAAAATGTTCAACTGTATTATATGAAACCTTTCTCCAATTGGAATAACCATAAATTTGTATTTTGATAGGAAACGAAAAAGAAAAACATAAGGATAATGAAAAATTATTTTTAAAAAATTCATTAAACAAATATTTAATTTACATTTGCATAATAAATGATAAACAATCAAGAATATAAACGAGTCCTTACATTAGTTTATTCAAAGGATTTATCTCATATTAATTCTTGAACTAATTATTGTGTAGTATGATGTAGAATCATATATGACGGTATCGTCAGTTATCAGTTCCTTCGTCGAAATAATTTAAGAATCCATATGATTATGTCTATAGGTACTGAAGTAATTCTTAATATAAAATTAGGAATTCGTCCTTGAAGGCGGCCTGCTAAGAAATCATTCATCAGGTCCCAAATTGACTCTCGTTCAGCCCTTTTAGTAGGTTTCGATTCTTTACTTTCTTCATAATCCGAATAATCACTTAACCCTGCATTTATAATCATAACCAATATAAGTAACACTAATACACTCCGCATAGTAACCATCTTCTAATGCGGTTATCACTTGTGCACTATTCCAACTTCGTGGTTAAACGTCAACTCACATAGTTTAATGGGGCATCAATAGTTAGAACCCATTTAGAGACACAATACTCCATTAAAAATCTATCGTTATAAGAACAAAAGACAATATGACTCTTTCTTTAACAAAAGAAAATTATATCTCCCAAAGCTAATAGATCACCCGTTCAACCGAATATATATATTTTAAATTTTAACAAACTTTTTTGTTGTATTATTATTTAAATCATACAGGATAAGATGATTTTCAATATGAATAAAATAACTACGGATCTTGTGTTTATTTTTATGATGAATTCATAAACATCTAATCAAAATAAGTAACATTAATGATTACGAGCGACCATGATCTAAAAAAGTTTTTGTTGTAACAATATGAGCACAGTTCATCAGTAATATGTCAGACTATGTGAAATTCCATAATTAATGGAAGACAAGGAGTTTTCGTAATCACTTTAAAATTACATTAAAAATGTAGTAAATGAAAGTATTGGAGTAGGAAAATCAATGTTTTATTTCTAAAGATTATAATTTTAAAAGAATATTTTAGATTTATAGTGTGTTCTTCAGTTCATTCTGCCCTTGAATGCCTTGGAATCAATAGTTTGTAGTAAACTGTAGCACCAATTAAAAAATAAAAAAACATTGACGGTGTCACTATAGTTTAGATAATGATGGCTTTGGTTATGCCTGGCTCCTATTGAGCCTCGTATTTAATGAGGTCCTTGGCGTAGTAATAATGAGAAATGTATCTAATCTACATTGCTTTAAAAAAATAAAATAAAAAATAATAGTGAAAAATCTATTTGGGACAAAATCCCTATAGATTTTCCAAAAGAAGGAAAAAGTCAGGAGGGCTTGGCTAAGACCTTGCTTCTTCATTCCCGCGAGGGTTGGGCTCACGACTTCTTGGGGTGTCCAAGGTCATGAGACTCGCCCTGATGACTCTGTCCACGATGAAAGATGAAGGATTGTTGAGCTTGCCCATCAGAGACTATTTGGACCTCTTGCTTTGATTTCAATGTCAAGACACCAAGCTAAATAAGTATGCTAAGAATGAAGGAGGTGACATGCAGATAATGTCTGGAAACAGGGTACAAACTTGAGAAGTGCCCAGAAAAGGACGAGGGTCGACCATCGTGCAGCAGGAACTGTAAAGCGAGTGGCAGGGTGGGGAAAGATCTCCGATCTGAAGCGGCTAGCTAGAGTATTACACTTAATGGCCGAAGGGCGTGAGCACGTCCGGTCCCATAGTGATTGCCGGCCCAGATTCAGCTAAAGAGAGAATACTACAGTGTCAGGTGTAGGCACCAGGAATCCAGAGACATTGAGGGAGAGTTGCACTCCGAAAGAAATTCAAACACAGGTGTTGGGTATATCGAAACGGAGTTCGTCACCAGAAGAAGAGGTCCAGGGACGAGTTAATTGAGGAGGAGTGGCACTGGGAAAAGTCCAGCCACTACAGTTAATGGTGACTACCAGAGTAGGGGGTGCCCAGGCAAACATTCTGGAGGAATCTATGAAACTATATAGATGAAAAAAAAACCCAGTGACGATCTATCGTAGGATAGCATGGTAAGCTTGTTGGTAAGCAATACATCACGGTATACGCGCCAGGTACCGACCTATGTTCACCATGGGATATGTAACCTTCATCTTGCCGTAAACATACAGTTAGGAAGGCTCCTGGACTAGATGACTTAAATGCTGCAATCCTCAACAATAGTGCTCCTTATATTGAGGATATATTGGAGATATTCAACGGGTGTTTAGATAAGAGGCACTTACCACGCAAATGGAGGGTGACAGACTTAAGACCGCTCTACATAGGAGGTGGGAAGGATAAAGAAACGCCAAAAGCCAACCGCCCTAGATGCCTCCTCCCAGTAGCTAGCAAAGTTGTAGGTCGGCCACAACCTTATTGTGCCAATTTAAAGTTAGATGTAGGGTCGAATTAAGGTAGTCAAGAACATGTAGTTAATGCCAGTGAATTATTGGAACTGGGGGGACGTCCGCTGGTTAGGTGTGGGTGTAACGAGTTTAGACTGCAGAGTCCAAAGCCCTTCTCTCGTCTGAAAGGTCAACTAAGGGGAGTGCACTGCTACCTCCTAGGTCTTGGTGTTGTGGTAATTTCACGAAATAGAGGGTTCGAACAGGGCTTCAACTAAAAAATTGAATGTGCCATCAGCTTATGAACGCGGATGACAATACTCTTGGCCCTCTGAAGCGTGGTTTCCGTGATGATTATTCGAAAAATGGATCCCTGTAAACTCTACAGTCTGTAGGTTTGTAGAGGTATCTCATTAAAGGTGCACCATGGAGCAGAGTTGACCTGATAATTGCCTTGTAGATATATAGTTTTAGGCGAAGTGGGAGTTGCTGTGAAGCGAGTAGATTGTGCAACCTATAAGATAAGTCGGGCCAGCTCGGTCCTCTTCCTGGCATGGTAGAGAATGTATGATGACGATCTAGCGTCACACCAAGGTAGAATAGATAGAATCAGAGATCTTTCGCCCCTGTTCATCAACTAAAAATCTCTGAGGCAGGCAGCTCTTTTTGCCTTTTTGAGAAGATTTAGACTGGTTCACCCTGATGCCATCTTTCTTCAAGGAAACTACAATGTTGGCAGAAGCTTCTTGTGCAGGGATGAGAGCCCGTTTAGACCTGGCACAAGAGGCATAGACTCCAATATCATCCACATAGGCCGCAACCACTGCCTCTTTATGATCTAGGGCAACAATCGGCGCAGTGTAGATGACGAAGTGTAAGGGTCCCAGTACTAAGCCTTGTGGTACTCCGTAAGGGGCTGGAAGCGAGAGATCGCCACCAACCCGTGCGACGAAGGAACTTGACCATTGAGGTAGCTTCTGATTAGTCGGCAGAGGGCGGCAGTGAACTTAAGCTTCCCCAGTCGGTGGAGTAGAAGACTGTGATACGCTATCTAACGCCTGGCTACAGCCGAACGACCGTCGCTCTATTCCTCCTCATCTGCTCGATGGTGAACCCCTGGAGTTTTGCTAAATGATTTTCACAGGAGACACCCCTCTGAAAACCATTAGGTAGTGCTATGCCAGCCTCTCGAACACCTTGCTGATGTGTAAAAGGAGGCTGATTGGTCGATAGTGCTCAGTCAAGTCCATTTTTTTCTCTGGCTCTAGGAGCGGGAACATGAAGGCTTGTTTCTAGACCGTGGGAAAGTATGATAAGCGCATACACAAGATGGACTGTCAGGTGGTAGTGAAGGAGCGTTATTCGTGAAAAGTACTCCCATTTTCTACACTAGGTGAGACTTTCTTATCTTAATTTGAAAACAATTACTATTTGTGAGTACAACGGTATAGCGATCCAGGAACGAACGAAAATACGGCGTTTTTTATTTCATTATGTAGTGTTTGATTACCCTGGTGTGGTAGCACTGAGTTCATATTGAGTTAAAAAAAAATAATAAACTTGTACTTCAACTAATTTTCCACAATAATGT
Source organism: Halyomorpha halys (assembly GCF_000696795.3). Lineage (NCBI taxonomy): Eukaryota > Metazoa > Arthropoda > Insecta > Hemiptera > Pentatomidae > Halyomorpha > Halyomorpha halys. The sequence continues at coordinate 248,294 of NW_027115673.1, read as the reverse complement.
AGAGATTATTGTCCTCTTTCAACCATCACTTTTCAGGGTGCTTATAAGCCTTTATCTTACTTTTGAAAGAAATTTAATGAATAATTGATACAATTAAATATTTATTTATTGTAATTTACAACTGTACAAAATAATACAATAGGTAAATATGTTGTATGTCTCATATATACTTGAAAATCTTGGGAAGGAACCACCCATTGGTGGTACTTCAAACATTAATTTAAACTAGAAGGTCTCGTGGCCATCTTCTTTTCAGACGCCTCGGAGGATTATCAGGGATTGTTAAGGATGAAAGATTAAGAATTAATGAGTTAGGATGGTT
>NW_027115673.1:235946-246412 GCF_000696795.3 Halyomorpha halys | reverse complement strand
ATGTGAAGTAGAACCGGGCTATGATCTGAAGAGAGGTCATCTAAAGATTGAATTATTTAATTTATGTCGTATTTTGTTTGTGAGCTTTTTCTAAGATATCATTCAACAAATGTTTTGGGGAAGAATTTCTTGCGTATACTAAGTTTAGTTCGGGGTATCATGCCTGATTTATGAGAATTATTAAATTTCTAATTCTATACTATAATAACTTTCAAATAGAACTTCTTGAAATCTCTTTTTGTCCTTAAAACACTAGTTAAAATACATGAATAGAAGGAAAATTTTGTTTTTAAGTGATCAAGCTTGGGCTTGACCTTGGAGACCTTGAGGTCTCCATCAGTTATTGAGCAAGATAGCGAATGTTTTAATGAATGTATGTAATGTTTAGGGCTTACAAAAGTAAGACCGGAGATGGAAGATTTATCATCTGGCGTTACAAGGTGTGTGGCTTTAGCAAGTTCCTTTAATAATACAATGGGCTATTGAGAAAGTTGTTTGATTGATGCCTCTTGGAGAATCTTTCAAGCTACCATAGAGCTTGTTCTGTCCTATAATAAAAAAAAATCTTTTAGTTTTTTAGGAATCGAGACGGAAGAGAAGGTGTGTACTGAAATGAAAGAAATTTGAGGCTCAACATTTATTGATTGAATAGCACGTACTTCTACGTCACTACGTGAAAATGCGTTCAAGGAATGGGCTAACTGCAGGTGGCAGGGCATTGGAGTTCGCCATTTCAAAGAGACCCCGAGAGCAAATAAGTTTATATACGATAAACAAATACTTACGGGTTCTGAATGGTCCAATGCCCTGAAACTGAATATAAATTATACACCCCTACATGAGGTACCAGGTGTCAGCAGACACGATAGAGAACCTGGGTCCCTCTGTCGCAAATGGAACAGAGATCCGGAAACACCAGCACATGTGCTAGGGAAATACCCCGACAAATCCCTCCTCATAACACGCCGACATCATAGAGTGAAATACAAGTTAATGAAGCTCCTAAAAGAAACAGTTTTTGCATGCTTTGGCGAGGTCTACTGCGTAGATACGGATGGATATACAAGATATGCGGATATTGTTTGCTTTTCCTAAGAAGGGGAAGTCGGCAATCATTCTGGATCCCACGGTGAGATATGAAAAGGCAAATAAGGTAGATAGGGAAAAGAAGGAAATCTACGATAAATGTATCCCTTTCCTCAAGGAGAAGTTCCGTGATGGCTTCGGAGAACGAGGCTTCAACGTGAGAGACCTCTGGTTCGGAGCCCGTGGAACGATTCCCAGCACAACTAGGAGCTTCATGGAGGAGCTCGGGGTCGATGTCCAGGACGAGGCTAGGATGACAGAGAATATAATACTTGACTCCCTGGGAATCATCCACCACCACATGCATGGAAATTAATGGAGTGGGGGAGTTATCCAGAGGAGGGATGGCATGCATGCATCGCAATTCTTATTTTTTGTTTTATTTATTACTTTATTATTTTAAATATTTTAATATTTGTTATATAGGGGAATTTGTTGATCAAATGAAATAAGGGCTGTAATGAAATAGAAGGGAGAAAAAAAAGGAATAAATCGAAAAACTTGTAGTTAGTTTGTAGACTGGTATTAATTGTAAAAGAAAACTGTGAAAAAAATATTATCTTTCTATTATATTATATAATATAAAAATATGTAATTTAGATATGTCCAGCCACGGATTGATCAGTATGCTGTGTAATGTGGCAACCCGATGTATTTGGACAGCATAACTGAATAAAATATTTCTTTCTCTCCCCCTTCTGTGTTTTTTTTTCGTAATTATATTGAGCTGTGTACGAAAATTCCTACTACTTCCTACATAATTGTATGTCCCAAGCTTCTTGACCACAGAGTAATTTTTATTTTCATATGACTTTATTTTTTTTAACCATTTTTTTTTTAAGGAAGGCTGCCTGACTTTTTTAATATTCCATTTCCATGACATTTCCACGGCGGGTGGCTCTTCTCCAAGAGTACATCTGTCCAAAAGGGGCCCAATCACCCAGGGTGACATATAGACTATTTTATTTTTAAAGTCGCACAGACAAAACCAATATTTTTTTGTGTATTTTTTAATTATTAAAATTAATTTTAATTTGTATTTTTTAGAAGTTAATTTTTTTTCTTTTATTTTTAAAGTTCATACGCTTTAATATTATGTTTTACAGTTTTTTATGTCTTTTATTTCAAAATACAGCAGTAACCAAATTCGACTAAGTAATTTTTTTCGTAACCTTACACGGTTCTTCTTCACCATGTTCCTGAATATAAGGAGATAATTAGTTCTACAAGAAAAAAAATAAAAATTGGCTGCCTGACTTTTCTAATATTCATACCATTGATTCAGTTCTTGAAATTTATTAATACTATGGCAGCTAAGCTGGATAATGTTTAGTATACCCAGGTTAATTAGTTCTGATCTTGACATAATTGAATATTTACAATGCAAAAGTTGTTACCTGTAGTATGTGTGGAGTGCCTAGGGTCAATAGATATGGCTTATTTTTAACCGTAAAGAACGAAACTCTCATCATGATTTGATATTTTGAGAACGCATAAAAAAATAAAAACGGAAGTATTAAATTTATTTAACAAACATTTAATTTACTGTTAACAGAGTCGTTTCATAATAAATGACAAATAATCTAGAACAGAAACGAGTCCTTTCAACAGTTAATTCAAAGTAAGTATCTCATATTAATTGTAGAACTAATTATCTCCTTATATTCAGGAACATGGTGAAGAAGAACCGTGTAAGGTTACGAAAAAAATTACTTAGTCGAATTTGGTTACTGCTGTATTTTGAAATAAAAGACATAAAAAACTGTAACACATAATATTAAAGCGTATGAACTTTAAAAATAAAAGAAAAAAAATAACTTCTAAAAAATACAAATTAAAATTAATTTTAATAATTAAAAAATACACAAAAAAAATATTGGTTTTCTCTGGGCGACTTTAAAAATAAAATAGTCTATATGTCACCCTGGGTGATTGGGCCCCTTTTGGACAGATGTCCTCTTGGAGAAGAGCCGCCCCCCTTGGCTTGAAACGAGTATCAGGGTTGGCCAACCTGCTGGCAACAACTGACTAGCCAGAGAGAGATAAGGACCGCTGACCCGACGTATGTTTACGATTCTGGTATTATTAATACCTCTGTAACAATATTAACTAGCACCAAGGGTTACTACAGATAAATTTATTTATATTTATGAAATTGAAATAATTGTTAAATATATGTTGGCCGCAACAATTATTAAAATGTCGTTCTGGTAGTATGCATGGCTCCTAGGAACTGGGTAGTTCGGGAACAGTAACCTTCATGTTCTCTCTCGAAATACCATAACAAGCCATATGGGGTCGTGTATATAAGTAATTTGGTAAGAATTAGTAACCAATCAGGTATGCTTGAACAATGATTTATAAAATATTGTGAAACCAGTCTGGATTTTCAAATGTTCTCTGACGTCCTTTTTCCTCCACGGATAATGAATCCTCGGATAACGTAGGCCTTAAAATAATAACCAATATACATAACACTAATATATTAGACAAGGTAACAATTTTCTACTCATGCACTATTCCAACTTCTTAGTCACACATTAAACCACAAAGTTTAACGAGACAATAATACTTACAACCCATTTAGAGATACAATGCTCAATAAAAAATCTATCATTATAAGAACAAAAGACGATATTACTCTTTTTTAACAAAAGAAAGTTATGTCTTACATATATAATAGTTGACAAATCTAAATATATACTGCCGAATATATAAATTTTTTAATTCAACAAAGTATTTTGTTGAATCCTACATTAAATCAATCAATATTCACTTACATACACAATAAATATATGGTAAGTGAAAGTATTCAGATACGAAAACTATGGTTTTCTATCCAGAGATCATAATTGTAAAAGAGTTTTTGACATTTATATTGTACATAGAACAATTTTGATGGCATATGTTTAACATTTTGCCGCTTAGCAAGAGGAACACTATGCGAGTATTCAACTCATTTTTATATCTTCATCAGAATCATAGATAAGAAATAAAATTTATTTTTAATGTGGTCAACTAATATTTTCACAAATCTAACACTATATTGCCTGGTGGTTATCAAAATCTAGGAGTTAAATTTGAGAACCCACATCAACTAAAATATCTTGTTAATACAATTAGGAAAAAAAAAACAGCGTTCAAACGGAAGATATGTAAGACAATCTATTTACTTTAAAAAATAAAAAGCATTTAAAAAACTGTGAAAAACATTAAAATTATTGAAACAAGCGATCAATCCCTAAATATTTAACTACGGATGTTCATCCCACATTACATTAAGTTGTAAATAGTCAGTAAATAAATTTAATTACATTTTTATTTTGTTTTGTTAGAAGTTTGTTTTGATTTAGAAGAAAGAGATTTATTATACTTGAGGATTGGATGAATCCATCTGCCAGGTTTTCATGGATGACCTGTTAGTACTCAGTAAGTCCGAAGTGGAACACGTACAACATTTGAGGAGCGTATTCCAGCAGATGAGGGAATTTGGCTTAAAGCTTTCACGAAAATAGTCAAAACAACTTTCCTAGCCAAAACAACTTTCCTTGGATAAACTAGCTCATAGGAGGAAGTAAGACCAGATGCCCAGAAAGTGGAAGCCATGGAGAGGATGGCAGTGGCGAGGGATGTAAAAGGGATCCGGAGGTTGCATATAAGGTTGTTTGGTGCACCGAAATGGTTGAATACCTCATGCCAATGAACAACTAAAAACGGGATCCAAGCTGGTTTTGACGGCATACATGGCGCATAAGGTTAGGAAATGAATAGAGCAGCTGCAGATAGAGCCGATCCTTGCGTTCCCTGATTTCCAGAAATCGTTTGGACTCACGACAGATGCCAGTGAGTACGCACTGGAGGGAATGCTATCCCAGGAACTCGAGAAAGGAGAACTTCCTATAGCCTACGCTAGTAGAGACTTACGGAGACGAAGTCCCGTTATAGTGCTTTGGAACGATAATTGTTGGGAATTGTGTGGGCAGTAGATCACTTTCGACCACACCTTTTTGGAAGAAGATTTCGGGTTCACACTGACCACAGACCTCTTCAGTGAAACTGAAGGAATTATCGGCTCGGATCACTCATTTGAAGGAGCTTTTGGGTCAGTATAAAATGGATATTGCATATAAGCCAGGAAAAGAAAATGTGGTGGCAGAGTGGCGTTCAGTCCCAAGTATAGTTAAGGAAAGGCGAACCACCGAGGACTGAAGACACCCTGCAAGGATCACGTCGTCGATATTTTTGGTATGGCATGAAACGCACTATTGAAGAAACTATAGTGAGCTGTGAAATTTTCCTCCGCACGAAATATGACAGGCGTCCTCCCCAAGCCAGACAAGAGGAAACACCAACCACGAGCGTACCACTTAGTGATTTGGAAGTAGATACTTTCAAGTGAGTAATGGTCGTGGATCTATTCAGTAAAATAGCTATGATATACTTGGTGAAAGACAAGTCGGCGAAGGCGGTGTTGCGGGCTTTTCGCGTTTGGTTTCAATTTTATGGGGTTCCTGAAAGAATATCGTCGAATGCGAATAGAGAATTTGATAATAAACATATCAGGGAGTAAATGAAGGCATTAGAAGTAGTGTGGCATCTAAGTGAATGCAGCGTGATCAAAAGTTTTCGTGTTTCAGGCATTAGTCCTCCATCTACAACTCTTTTTTCTTGTAGGCGAATGCAGTGTGATCAATATAGCCTGGTTTTTGTATAAAATTCGAATTCAAATGTACTGTTTGTATAAAATCCACAAACCTTCCAAGAAGCGATCCGATGCATGCGTCCACTGACAAACGTCAAATCGGTGATCTATCTGTTCTTGATAACTGGATAATGGCAACTAGCCTATAAGACAATCAAGGAGCCACATCATTTTTAACGATAAGTTGCAGAAACTAAACAGACAGGTTTTTATGTTACAGGCTTTTTATACTATTTCAGGCATTGTTTACTATCATTAACCATTTCAGGCTTTAAATACTATCACTAACCACCTCAGGCTTTGTATATTACCAATAACCATTTCAGGATTTGAATACTATCACTAACCAATCCAAGCTTTGAATACTATCACTAACCATTTCAGGCTTTGTATACTATAACTACCCATTTCAGGCTCTTTATAATATCTGACCTGAACCGTTTGAAACTCTTTTTCTTCTGAATCTATCATTTTTGGCGTCAGAATGGTGTGCATGGTGTGTCTTTGTCTGAAAAGATGCATACTAAAAAATATTTATTTCCAATAATATTTTACAGACTGATATTTACAGGATCCCTAGTGTCCTTTGACTACTATATAGTTGAGGGGTCTAGATGAGAAGGCTCTCCTCCTCTACTATACTTATGCTCTACTTATATATCTTATTTTATATTTATATATCTTATCAATCTTAGATAATTTATATCAATTTCAGAAGGTCTGACAGAGCTTCTATATACATTAGAAGATTCGTAACTAAAACGTTGTGTTATGATGGTTTCAAGTTGTTTTGGATTTGAAAACAGTGGTTTCTGCATTTTTTTTATCTTATCCTTTGGCTGTATTTTTAAAAAAAATCTAAAGCCTTTGCATAAAATGTTCTCATTTTGTCTCGAATAGGTTTCCTGTTTTAATACTTAAATTAAAATTTCTGTTTATAATGCACTAAAAAAAATTATGAGCTGTTGTTTCTAAAAATTAGAATTTTCTAATTGCTCTAAAATGAAGTGCCTTAAAAATAATTTTACGAGAATCTATTATGGTTGGCAGGGCCACACCTAAAACTAAATTTATCGGAATTATAATGCTTTTCGTGTTTTAACAGGAACAATTTTTTAATTAGAAATACCAACATATTTCTTGGAACTTGCATTAAAACTCAGAAATATGATCTTGTTGGACGTTTTATGGCCCCCATGACTGGATGATGGACGAGAGTGGAGTTTGGCCCTCTTTCGTCTATCGCTTTCCAAACTGTTTATGATTCTTATTCTTACTTGACATTTTAAAGAAATGGAATAAAATAATTTAAATAATTATCAAATATGAAAACCTTTTAAGAACCTCCTTTGTTATTAAAATGTATCAAGTTAAAAGAAGAATGTGTTCTAAGTTATATTATAAAATATGAAACCTTCCTCGACTTTAATACACTTTTGCATTTAACATGGATGAGTGAACACTCCTATTATAGAAGTTGAACAGAGGTATGTAAGGTTATGTTATATCCAAATAATCAACGAAAGACAGTCTGTTTTTAAAATATGTTTTTAGGTTTCATTTAAATTATTCTACAGTACCTGTAAAATTGATAAGGTTCCCACTCTCCGTTTTCTCTTGTTCTTTTGTAAATTGCAAAGCTTTCTGGCCTTGGGGAATAGAATTCGATTCGGATGTACGTTATATCAAATGCCTTTCCTGAAACACATACATATTGCTATTAAATAAACAAAGTTAACTAAAAATTAAACAAGACATCATAAGGACAGCAATAAACACAACAGTTTTTTTGTTATAAGGGATAAACTAACTGGACTACTTTAAAGAATACGCTATAAGCTATAACTTGCCATTTTTAGCTACAGCTTCAAAACGAATACCAATGAAATGTTGAAATATTGAAACACAACAATAAAATACTGACTTAAATTTAACTGCATGTTCGGAAACTCATTAAAAAAAAAAATGTTATTTTTGCTTCCAAAAGCGCATTTCTACTTTATTTTTTTCTAAATTTCAAAATATATTATGTATCTAACACTAATTTTTGCAAAATATTGACCCATGAGAGGCAGGAGAATAATGTTGAACTATTTTGAAAAAAAATCAAATGAATATGTTGGGTTAAATTTGCAATTGAATGTTTTAGTAATTATTTTGATTTTCTGATTAAAAATAGGGGCATGGCACATGTACTCATTTTTATACTTTCATCAGTGACAAAAATATTAAATAAAACTTGTTTTTTATATACAGACTCCCAAGTTGTTGATGACACCTGGGTAGCGTTGGCCACTACAATCTATTAGATGTGTGTCTCATTAAGGTGTCGCATGCCAAATATTTTAAAGCCTATGCTCACCTGAAAAAGTTTCATCAAAATATAAGAGACACATGTAGCATCTATTCTTGGTAGTAATAAAGAAAAACGGTTAATGGAGATGGTGGGGAATCTAGGAGCTTAAATGACAAAATATTCCTTGATAGGTGGGATACCATTCCTATGACAGAAGATGCAGTTAAAATATTTTTTGTAAGAAAAAAAATGAAGCGTTTTCTCAAAGTAAGGTTTTTTGTCAAACTTAAATAAAATCATTATTAATGAAGGAGACAAAAACTTTTGCAATGTATAAATTTAACTTTATGCGAAAAGTGAAAAGTACATTTCAACTTTTCACTAATTAAGTTTCTAGAGGACTTTTAGTTTCTAATAATTTAAAGGTCTACGGTATACGTATATCACAAACTGCCTCAGCGAATGATGAAAAGTCAGCAGGTAAATTCAAGTCTTTCAAAGATTTTTCCGCAACGGTTTAGCAATTAGGATAGGCAGATTAGGATTAGGTAGTGAGAATTGGGTGTAGAACACATAGTTCTTGGTTACCTTTTTTCCTTGAATAGTACATCAATTTATATATTTAAGAAAGATAATGGCCATCAGGTCATTTAATAAATGCTTCATCCAAGAAAAATATCATACCAATCAAAATTTTAAATGAAAATTATGTCACTCTTTCTTGTTATAGCACCTAATAACTGCCTAAATTTATTTACTCTTGATCCCATCTTTTCTCCATCTTGAAATTATGCGTGAATCTAACCAATATAAACAATGAAATAGTAACTGGAATATTATTGATCGATCGTGTGTATAGATGAATGGAATATGGTCCGGGTGCAGTAAAAAAAAAACTCAAATAGTGAATGATTAATAATAGTATAATCATTTACTATTTGAGTTTTTTTGACCGCACCCGGACCATATTCCATTCATAAAATAATAACATACTTTTGTTATTTAAATCTTGGCTAGAGTTTATAGGATTAAAAAATAATTTAATATTTTTAATTTACTTGATTGGTATATATGTATATCGTGGTATTTCATATTATTTTAAATACAAGTAAAAATAATTTGATATAAAATAAAAATCACACGCGATATGTATTAAAGATAAAAAAAAAAATATACACTTCTTATGCATTTAGTTTATATAACTGATATAGAGAAATAGAGGTTCAGTCCTATTGTGATATAAAACTGAATGATGATTTATCATTTATGTAATTCTGAACACTTATGTTTTACATCTCTATATAATAGAACATAATTATTACTATTATAGGACAGATCGTGGAGGTCCAAAGCCTTGCGCGGTGAACTAAAGTAATACATTGCGCGTTTCCTGACGTGATTTTTTTCATAGGATGGATTCGTCACTCCCACGTCTATTTTTTGCAAGAGCCACCCATTGGCTGACCGGCCTCACAAATGGCCTAAGGGAGGCTGTGAGTGAGTTTTGTATTTTATGGTTAAAAAAAACCAGGTGGGGCCGGGGCTCGAACCTTTGGGTTGGTAGACAGGCCCGTTGCCAAGCTGCCATTGCTACCATCGCCACGATAGAATATAATATTCTACTATCTCAAACAAAACTAATACATAATAAAATAATAGGGATATGTATACATAATAAACATAATTATCCTTTCATTGCCTGAAGGGCATTTTAAGGTAGGTTGTGGGATTCGCTTTGTGCAGGGAAGCACTGTGAGCGCTTACTCGCTGTCTGCGTTGTCAGGAGTGAGAAAGGATCTCTCTACTAGTGATGAATCCTTCCCTTGGCGATCACGTCGACCAAGGGAGCAGTGTCTTGCCACCTCCCAGATCTTGGAGTCAATTTCCCAGAAGAATTTATTTGCACAAGCCTTCAGCCCATCAAAAAACTTGATGTGCAGTCGGCCTATGAACTCTGGAACAGAGAGAGGCTGGAATTTTTGGTGGATGACACTGTTCCTGGCCCTCTGTACAGTCCTGCAAAGGATGGAGTTCTGGTTGGTATGGACTTTTTGTAAGGTCGTTTTGAAGAGGTGCCACAGTTGAAGCGCATCATAGAGCAGGATCAGACTAATTGTATCCTTGTATATCTACAGCTTCAGTCGAAGTGGTGGGTCGTCATCAGGGCGGTTTGTGGTGTGTGTGGAGATGTTCACATAGAACCTAGTAAAATCTTTTAGTAAATAGTTGTTCCCAGTTACAATAAGTTACAATCTTAGGTATTCAGTTCCTTAGATATAGGCTTCACCACCCAAATCCACTTGTTTCTAACCTGGCTTCTCCTTCATTACCTAATAATCCTCCTAGGCGTCTGAAAAGAAGATGGCCTCGAGATCTTCTCCT
>NW_027115673.1:222940-230535 GCF_000696795.3 Halyomorpha halys | reverse complement strand
AATTCTCAAATACACAAACTAAGATTAATTCAATGACTGACTGGCACTTTAAATCTAAATCGTCATTTATCGATACAATGATAAAAAAAAAAAAAAAATCATTCTATAACATATCACTTCACTTGTTAAATATTCCAGAAGTAATCAATCAGATTACTTATATATATATCCACATATATCCATATATATACACACATATATATGTGTATGTGTGAGTGTGTTCATGTATTGATGAATCCTACATAATCACGATCAACGTTAACACGGTCCACAAACTGGTTCTTATAATGTACTCTTGGAGGAGGAAAACGCCTTTTATTTTCGTTTCTGTCTAGACTTTCCTCTGAAGATAATGAACGAGTTCTAAAACTAAACAAGTTATATACTGCTGACATTAACATCGTTACTGAATCATAAGGTAAACGCAACAATTTCTGAAACCAGTTCCCGGTCGATTGTTCCGGGACAGGTTCGCCTGCCCTACTAGTCCTAGTCTGTACGCATGCTGAACACAACAAGGTATTTAGAACGAGTACTAATAAAGGACATGGAAAATGCATGATGACAGGTACCGAAGAAGATCACTGAACTGTGTATACAGTTCGCCTCTCATTCCTTTGAGATCATTTTATTTGTGATTATGTTACGCTTTGTTAAACAGAGCATAAAATAATCACTAGCCATAAAGAAAATAATTATGGTCATAAATAAAGTATTCTAATAAAACAAAAGGATATTAAACTGGAGCTTTCCTTTAAAGCATTCCTCAGTGTTTGATTTTAACATTTTATTTATTTTATATCGTCTTAAATTTATATTGTATTTGATCATTATTCATGGATCTAATAGTAAATTGGATCAAAAGATGAAGCTTGTTAAATTAATTAATAAATTATAATACAGTTTTACTACTGTATTTTAGGTAATATGTTTCGAAATAAATATAACCTTATAACTTAACTCATTTTATTGGCTGCATTAAGTTTAAAACGGACAAACACAAATAAATAAAAACATGAATTGGTACATATGAACAAATAATTATCAGCCCCTCTAATTCTGCTGTCCGAGACAGGGAACCCAAGCCAGCCTCCATATTCCTACTCCAAGGTTATCTTTTGGACAAGGCTGTCTGGTCGTGAAAAACTTCAAACTATTGTCTCAAGTAACATGAAAATCTAATTTGGTAAAAATACTAAAAGTCTGGAACGATTCCGACACTCTGATATACACTTCTAAAGAGATATATACCATCATTCGACTATCTCAAGATTTTCCTAATTCTTCTGTATTGGACAATATAAAGATCAAGAAAGGATTCGTCACAATCCATTCTCACACATTCATTTGAGAAGCACGGCCTTAAAGTGAAAATACCCAAAGAGGGTGCAATGAAAATAGCTTGGGAAGTTGCCGACCTCACTGTTTATCTCAATGATTAAGACTCTGGTACTAGAAATTTCTAAGCCAAAAAGAAGCGAAGCCGGCTGCTACCACTACTCAATCTCTTGAGTAATGATTTCTAATGGTATAAGTGCCCAAGAGGAGAAAAAAGGTAGTTGTTTCACCCTAATGTTGGATTACTTAATTGAAAACAAGGTATAATTACTAGTCAAATTGATGAGTCTGCCAAGCATAGATAGGGGGAATAAAAAATGGTGGCTGTTTCAAAACGTTAAAAATAATTATTTTTTATTCGGAGCTATAAAACTACTAACAACAATAGAAAATCTAAGAGAGCATAATTTAAAGTAGAGTAAATTTGCTAAACTGTAAGCCTTAATAGAGCTATTTACGTTCAATAGTTCTCGAGATATAGCTTTTAGCATAAAAAGCAACATTTCATAAAAATGTTGTATAGAACGTACTGAAATATCAGTAGTTAGTTAATTTATTTTGAGAAATATATATCTCAGGAACTATGTGACGTACAGATGTCTATTAGCACTCAAATTAAAGCCAGTTTAATTAGCTATAAAGTGGTTTATGGCGTTTTTTTCGTGAGAGTAGTAGTTTTCATGAAATTTGTTAAAATAAATTGATTTATAGTTGTTCGGACAAATTTTCATTTGCCAAATTTATATTCATATGTGAATTTCATAAAAACTACTACTCCTACAAAGATAAACATTATGAACTATTTTATAGTAAATTTGACTAGCTTTAATTTGAGTGCTGGTAGGCATCTGTACGTCCAATGGTTTATGAAATAAAGTTTTTCATTAATCAAACTTATTGTCCAAACAACTATAAATCAATTTATTTTAGCTAATTTCATGAAAACTACTACTCTTACGAAAAAAAAACGCCAAAAACTAATTTACAGTACATTAAACTAGCTTTAATTTGATTGCAAATAGATATCTGTACGTCACATAGTTCCTGAGATATAGGTTTCTCGAAATAAATTAACTAAATACTGATATTTTAGTTCACTTTTATGAAATGTTACTTTTTAAAAGGCTATATCTGGAGAACTATTGGATGTAAATAGCTCTATTAGGGCTAATATTTTAGCAAATTTACTCGTTTTTTAATTATGTTCTTTTAGACTTTCTAGTGTTGTTAGTATTTTTTAAGATATAGAGCTCCGATAGAAAAATTAATGTTTTTTTAAGGTTTTGATACAGCCACCATTTTTTATCCCCCTGCCTTTACTTGGCACTACTCATCAGTTTTGACTAGTAATTATGCCTAGTTTTCATTAAAATAATCAGAAATCAGGGTGAGATGACTGCCTTTTTTCCTTCCTGGCTCTTGTACTATAACACTCATCTAGGACCCCCCATACTTTTTACGCATGTAGTCAGACCTCACCTTCTGTTCTTTTTGACGATGTTAAAACCAAGATGTTTAATATATAAAACCAAACCCTTCACATATGGAACTGGTTGAACTTTTCCTATAAACAGGCTCAACTAAGAAGATGCTGGAATAAGTTTTAGCTTTAAATGAAGGTTGTGTACTAACTGACAGCTTCAATAGCTGTTGAAGTTAACTGTATTATTCCAGTGTATAGGAAAATACAAAAACCAAGTCACTTCTAGTATATTGAACCAAACAAAAAAAAATGTCCAGTATAAATTAAGTCAGATTCGTTTTTAGCGTTTGTTTTTGTTTTGTTTTTAAACCGTTAAATAAGAATTATATGAATCAAAAATTAGAAATCATTGGGCTTCATTTTTGGGTAATAATTCCTATTATCTAATCGGCATACAATAATCTAATAAATTCCAAAATTTTATAAAATGCTTCATTTTTTGATTGCTATAGAAATTCTTATTATCTAATGGGCATACAATAATTTAATAGATTCCAACATTTTATAAAATACTTTCTTTTTCGAATGCTATCGAAATACTTACCAGCATACAATAATTAATTAGATTCAAAAATTTTATAAAATATTTTAATTATCGGCTCCTGGGAATCATTGGCAAGAATGTGAGTAGCCACAATTTTCTATCTTCCAGTGCTAATTGAATTCTGGCCCTAACTTGCGCCCAGCCTAACAGCTTTATTTCATGAAGATAATAATAATGAAGTCAATCAATTTCCTCTTTTTGACTTGAAAAAATTCAAATTTAGAACTTTGTAAGTGTTGTGCTAATTCTTTCCTCATAAGTGCATAATAAGTAGTTAAAACTGCACTGGAGAAAATTGAATTTCTATTTTCAACAGGAAAAGAAAATCACAAATCAAAATTTTAAAAAAAAATGTACATTTAATAAAAAATATGTAAGCAAGTAAAAATAAGAATTAAAATTATCAAAGGTTTACCAAATAATTTTTTCTTTTGATAAATTCCCTCAAAATGACTAATATTATTGACCGAAATGCGTGGGTTCTCTCGAAACTTAAAGGAACTGTAAAGGACGTAACATATATACGTAATAAGGACCAACGGTTTTAAAAATAATTATTTATCAGCTGCAAAATATTTATAAGAATTTTTCTTCGATTCTGGATCGTGATTTCAACTACAACAAATGATACAAATTTAAAATAACACTCTTAACTACTTTATTGCTTATAAAGAATCTCATTTTATTCGAATTTATTAATATATTATATATTAATTGTTTTAATCTATTGATCCATAATATATTAATTTTAAGAGAGGTCAACTTCAATCAAAACACAATCTAATGATCCTCATCTCACTACTATGATAATTTTTTCCCAACGTTTCGGCGATAATACCACTATCAACGAGACACCTAAAATATTCATATTATTTGCTTCCAATTCACTCAACACCATATTTCTATTAACATACCTTGCAACTGATTTTTCCATGTTATTAAAAATTTGCAGGCTTATTAACCAATTATATTAAGAAATAAATGTATTAACCAACTAGTATACTGTAGTTTTTAAATTAATTTTCTAAAAATAGGTATCTACTTACACTTATTTATATTACATCAATATTTATTACTTTTATTTATACTATATCCTTTATTACATCAATATTAATTTTCTTTTAAATACATTCTATCTTTTACTTGTTTCAATTTAAATAATAATTTTCCTTTTTTTTATTTCTCAAATTAATTTTACTTCAGAGCAGATAATAATGGTGGTTAAAGATTTTTGTTTTGTTTTTTAATCTCATTAAAAATTTACTGTAGAAATAATATTTTCAGAAATATATATCGCTTCTTAAATTTTTCTTATAAAAATATTATCTTCCTTATGAATTACTTTTACATTGTCAAAATCAACATCAAAAATCTTGTAGCCATGCATTTTTCTTTGAGCCCCTTTCCATGTTTTTAGTATCATTATTGTGTAGATACATTCTTTTATTAATATACTCTTTTGTTTCCCCTATTTATATAGCTGGAAAGCTTATACACTACATCCTATCCAGATTGATGCTTACTTTCTATTTGATCTTTTATTCAATGTAATAATTTTCTATTTGATTATTCGGTCTGAAGAAAAACGAAATCTTATCAGAAATATTTTGAATAACTTGAACAAAACAATTTTTAGTAGAAATATAGTGTTGAGTAAATTGTAAGTACGTAGTATAAAAACTTTCTCTTTTATTCTATAATTTAATTTTTTGTTTGGCCTCTCATGTAAGGATGCCTGCCTCCCCCCCTCAACTGTCAGTGAACTTTTTCAAAGACCGTATCGAATCTGTTGTTGACGCATTATCCCTGAATAACAGGGGTTCTGGTTTGTCAACGATGTAAAATCAAGATTCTAATTACTTTTGGGAAACTTTTATGTTTCAGTATTTTAATATATAGTATTAAATGAAAATATTCTTTTTAAACAGCATTATTAGGACACATTCTGTTTTAAATGTAGAGAAAAACTCTTCGGAGCTGCATACGATCCACCTACTTGCGACTCGAATTATTATCATTTTAAAATAACATTTTTTATGAAATTTATTTTCCATGTTATGTATTTTTATTTTAATGAAACATTAATCAATAAATAGTGGAAAAAATCATATACATCTTTTTTTTCACAATTGAAGTATATGATTTTGATATTCCTATTGTTATAAAAGACCTAATTTTTCATCAAATTCAGTTAATTATTTCACATATGGAAACATATTTTTAAAATGAATATACATTACAATTTTAAAATTAATTTCTGCCAAATTAAATTGTCATATCTCAAATTCCTGTATATTATATAGGATATTGTTTTTAATAATTAACCAACAAAAATATACCAATTCTCTCTCACAATTTTAGGTTTCATGTTTAAAGTTACTTAAAATTCAATGATTTAAATATAAAAATATCTGATCATCTACGTGCGTTTTTTAACAGTTAGGGTGAAAAGTTTAGCACAGAATCTTTTTTCTTTATCTTCAAACGAAGTATTTGAAAATATCCACAAAAAGAATTTTTTTAACACTCAAAACAGGAGAATATAATCATGCGAAAATAAGCTCATGCATAATACAGGCCCAGAATCATTGAAGAGACATCCCATAAAAGGCGTTTGATTGTTATCTTTTTTTAAATTTTCTTTTAAAACTTCCATAGAATTGACTTAAAGAATATCTTGTGTTGGCGCCAATTTAATTAAATTGATTCGGAAGAATATTTAAATATTGCATATTCTTTTTATTATGTTTTTTGTGCAATTAACGAACATGTGATGTACTTATCAAATGATGATGTAATTATGAATATTCATTTTTAAAATAATTTTTATCGAAACTGTAGAGAATACGAACATAGAGTCGAATAAATCTAACGGTAAATTACATTTCTTCACCTTAAATTTAAATTTTTAAAAATCACATAATACAGTATCGATAAGTACAGTCGTTAAAGAAGGAGGAGAGGGATCTTGGAACTAATAAAAAGATTTTTTTTTAAGTTTTCAAATTTTTTATGATCATTATTATTGCTCTCTCTTACTTTCGCTATGGTTTTTTGAACATGATAAAATTAGCATTTACATTAATATGAATATCTGAAAAACAAATTGTTAATTAACTGTTTGATTTGTATCTCAACATCTAATCCTCTCTATGAACCCACGATTTGCTTGGAAATATGTACTATTTACCATACAATACAATTTACCATCGTTGGATTTGATCATTTGTGTAAATAATTGCATCGGTGCCGAGAAATAAATCTTTCTTTGCACACCTATATTTTTAAAACTGGTTGTCCTAACAATTTCACTTGTCGGGGTTTATATTGTTATAGTTTCATATAAATTGTTTCCACTACCTTGCGAAAAAACATTTTCTTGTCATGCATATTTTCAATGACAAATTATGTTTAGTAAAAAATTTTAAATTTTCTTAAAAAAAAAACATCATACAGTATTAATAAGTACAGTCGGTAAAGAAGACGGGGAAGACATTAAAGTAGAAAGCTTTGATCAAAAAAAGGCTCTAGTATTTAGCCATATTGTAATACGTGTATGTAATATTATGAATAGCTATACATGAAAGTAATATTATGAATTGCTATACATGTATGTAACATTATGAATGGCTATACATATATGTAATATTATGAAAAGGACTAAATATAAACTTGAAAAAATGAGGTGTAGATAGTTGACCGTAGATAACTGATTGGAGAAGATGTTCGGGGGGTGCGGTCAGCAAAGAACAACATAAATAAAGAAAAAAATATTTATTGATGCCGATGTTTCGACCTAATTTTCAGGTCTTCATCAGGGCTATAAAAACAAAAAGACAACAACCATCATTTAGATAAAAAAAATATATACACATATGAAATAATAATAATAAAAATAAATAAATACAAATATATAAAATAAAATAAATAATGGACTATAATAAAAATTTGGAAATATACATAATACTGAAATGAAAATATAAATTAGGTGATTAATAACTATGGACAAAGACAGTAGTAGATTGATTACATTATTATTTATATACATATAAATGTGAGTAATAAATGTTTATCATCAATATAAAATTCTTATCCACTGTATCATTTATTTATTAATAAATAATAATGTAATCAATCTACTACTGTCTTTGTCCATAGTTATTAATCAACTAATTTATATTTTAATTCCATTATTATGTATATTTCCAAATTTTTATTCTATTATTTATT
>NW_027115673.1:214970-218800 GCF_000696795.3 Halyomorpha halys | reverse complement strand
ATTAAAGACATTATTGCTATTTATCGTAATTATGTTATAAAAGACGTAATTGATATATATCGTAATTAAGTTATTGTTATGTATTAATTGATGACGTCATTCTTATACGATACATAAGAATGACGTCGTCAATAACTTAATCACAATACATAAAAATAACTTAATTACGATATATATCAATTAATTCTTTAATAACATACTTACGAAATACAATATAATAATATAATACAATAATGTCTTTAATACGTTAAATACAATATTTAATAATAACGCCTTCACTAACTTAATTACCATATATTAATAACAATAACTCACTTAATTCATTAATTTCAACATATACCTATAGCATAATTACATTATATAACAATAACGTCATCAACCAGTCATTAGTTAATACAAAAAAAAATTGTAACATAATTATGTTAGAAGAAATCAAAAAACGTAATTTGAATACATGAGGTATCTTCCCTTTCTGTTTAAATGAAACGTATGACCGAATTTGAATAAACATTGAATTTTTTTTTATGTTCAGATCTATATAGAACTAATTGATAAAAAATACTACTATCTAGTTTTCATCTTTTGTCCTTAATATATGAAAATAAAATACAGGGATAATTTACAAAAAGAAATCTAAATAGAAGTATAATGTTAATGTTTCTTCCTCACTACCGAAGGCAGGGAACCTTTTTATACAAAAAATGAAGAGAAAAAAAAACATGCCCTTAGAATTAAACATTTTTGCTAGAATTATACTTTTTAGACAAAAAGGAATAAATATGGTCCCGTGTCTCCCTGTGGTTAGATTTTTGTTTGGGTAAAATAGATGGAAGCCTTACAACAGAGTAAATCGTACATTTAGGAGGGAAGAAGAAAAAAACTAATATTACATTTATCTCTCGGTAGTGATACGTTTTTATACTTAAATGTTTAAACCCTATCATGGTTAATTCCATACCTCATTATTTACAAACAAATAAAGAGTTTACATAAAGGGTTAGATCTGAAGACAAAAATTATGCAGTCAATTAACTATTTTTTGCTCAGAACGTGCAAGAACGAGTGCAAAAGGCAGTTTTGCCACGTATTACTAACGTAGTGGATATAAAAGAAAACACTAACGGATATAAAACAAAACTTTTAGAAAAATCTATCAAACGATTTTTTTTGATTAAGTTTAATTTTTTCTTTTATTGGTTAAAAAATAAATTATTAAAATTCTTTTTTTTTTTTAAACATCCTGAGATGATCGTAGTTGAACATAGAATTGAAATAACTCTAACGTACTTAATATATTAATCGTGGGTCTGATGGGGCAAGTATTGGTTACCAATACTTGTTACCATTGGAAAGTCTTCGGAATGTGGATGGAAAGCTTCTACATATATAACCTTCAGAGTAAGCGGAACTGCAAAAAAAAATACTTAAAATGAAAACATGGTCACAAAAACATCATTATTCTGTAAAAGATAAATCAAACCTGGATGGATCTTGAAACTAACGAAAAGAAAACTTAAATTTTTCTTTAAACGATATTCGTTCAATAATTTTTTTTTTAAATGTACCCAATTTTTTTATGATCACTATTATAGCTCTCTCTTACTTTCGCTACGATTTTTTGAACATGATAAAATCAACATTTACATTAATGTGATTATCTGAAAAATAAATTGTTACCTGTTTAATTTGTATCTCAATATATAACCCTCTATATAAACCCTTTATTTTCTTGTAAATATGTACTGTTTACCATGCAATACAATTTACCATCGTCGGATTTGAACATCTCTGTAAAAACTTGCATCTGTGACAAGAAATAAACCTTTCTCTCCACACCTATATTTTTAAATAAATAATATTTTAATAATCTGATGAATAATCTTATCTGATTAGGCCAAACTTTCGAGTGAAGTTGTGGGATTAATATTGTCATGGTCCCATATAAAATTAAATTGTATCCACTACCTTGCGAAAAAGCATTTTTCTTGCACTGCATGTTTTAAATGGCAAATTATATTCATAAAAAACTGTCAAATTTCTTGAACGTTGAAATATACATAATTATGCGTCAACCGCTCCAGTAGAAATAGGGAGGAAGCTGTTTACTAGGTAGATTTTGTTTTTTACAAATTATTTATTTTAATTACTTTTTTTTGTTACTAAACGAATAAGAGGCGCTCAGAGAAAACAATCAATTCCAATAATTAAACTTTTATTTAAATAAATTTTAACTAACAAGAAAATGTGATTGATTGTCACGTATCCATTATTCTTTTATTGGTTGTTTGACGAAATATAATCGATTCATAATTGTAATGAACTAACTGGTATTTGTTTTTTTCTACAATATTATAGAATTAAATCCTTTCCTACGGTTTTCGAAATTTACAGAAGCCATTATAACTTTGAAATATATCTTCACTAGAATAGAGGATAAGAAATAGAAAAGAACATACAATAATATGCTCCTATACCTTGGTTCTAGTTTCATATAGTTTATCTTATATATAACAAGGTAGAGTATATAACAATAACTCTTTGAATTAGGTTAAGATGGTATTACACTGTAGATGAGAAGGATATTCAAATGTATAACGAAAGTGAAACCAGTTTGATGAATTCGTGTAGGTGCTCAAACCTACGTAGGTTTTGAAGCAAGCTTGTCTCGATATGAGTGTCTGAATTTAAAGGAAGTATTCCTAAATTCAACTAAGTATCACGGTATAGATCTACATTTGGTATCTGAATAAAAAATTGTGGATCTTTGTTTAGGGAAAAGGATGGGAAAACGGAATTCGTAATTTAAAAATATAATGCGGTCTTTTTCCTTTAAAGTAAATTATTTGCTAGTACTTCATGTCGTCGGAAAAAGGATTATCAAATTTTTTTTTTTAATTATTTATCTATTGTAATTTACAACTGTACAAAATCTCTGAATGATGGTTGTTGTCTTTTTGTTTTTATAGCCCTGATGAAGACCTGAAAATCAGGTCGAACCTTCGACATAAATAAATATTTTTTTGTTTATTTATGTTTTTTCTTTACTGACCGCACCCCCCGGCCATCTTCTCCAATCAATTAATAAATATAAACTTAATATTAGCCCTTAAATTAAGGCAGAAGAAATTTCTTCTGATATGCTCGTAGGAGATATCCATATTTTATGAACAATCAATATGAATATATATTTATAATAATGTATTCTTATTAAATATCAACCAATAATTGATCTTAAATGGTAATTTTGGACACAAGCAGCTCTAAAGTACCACTGATATTCTCAACACTCGGACGACCTGGTCCCACAACATTACAAACAAGCTACTCTTGTTACGACCTGTGGAACGTGACTTTCTCCACAAGTAACCACAGAGGTACGTACATAAAGGTACGCAGAGGTACCCATACAAGTCGGAACGAGTGGGAGTTTGGGGTTCACTGACTCCTTTTCACATTCGGACCAACCCACCTTCCCCAAGGCGTCCATAGCTACTATTCTTACATCGTCCTATCGTCTTTAATAACTTAATTTCACAATATAGCAATAATGCCTTTAATAACTTATTTATGATACTAAAATAAGTAAGGTCTTTATTCACTCAATTTCATTATAAAACAATAACGTCTTTAATAACTTAGGTAACGGTAATTTAATAACAATAATGGCTTTAATAAAAACGATATAACGATAACGTCTTTAATAGCTTAATTACACTTCATAACAATAATTTCTTCAATGACTTAAATATTGTAATTAACTTATTAAAGACATTATTGCTATTTATCGTAATTATGTTATAAAAGACGTAATTGATATATATCGTAATTAA
>NW_027115673.1:209394-214920 GCF_000696795.3 Halyomorpha halys | reverse complement strand
TGGGTCGTTGTTTACAGAAAGTATACATGTGTCATCAGCGTATGTTGTTAGCACTGTGTTAGGGTGGGTTGGGATGTCAGCTGTATAACCCGTATAAAGAATGGGACCTAAGATACTACCTTGAGGAACAACGGCGGACTGAGAAAAGAGAGATGAGTAGGCTAGGTTATGATTTACTTTAAAGGTTCTATCAGTGAGGTAGGAGCGGATTATAAGGAAATATTTATCAAATTTAAATTTGGAATTTCGTATTATGGTGAATATTAATATGAAATTGGCCAAATAAAACAGAAAGGCTAAGGCCTTAAATACCTTTAAATAAACCTTGCTTACTACCTTGATTACTTTCTGGACAATATAATGAGCTGGATTAGGACTCACTGGGCCTTAAAACTGTAACAGTATTAATATCTTAAGAAAACAAAAATCTTTGTTTACTAACCATCCTACTTTGAGTTTAAATTAATCCTAGGTCATTTCAGGTAGTAACAGATATTTTTAAATTATTCACTGTTTCAATACTTTCCCATACTAATTTTCCAAATAAGCCATTCAGTTAACAGATTCACTAACTCCGATTTTTCAGTTTTCAGAAAGAGTATTCTTCATAATGTTTCTAAATTTATAATTTTAACTTTTTTGTTTTGCAGAAGTATCACAGAGATATAAAAATATAACAGTTTAATAAAATTTACATTCTGCTTTTAACCATTTATTCAATGCAAAATTGTTATAGAATCAATATTTAAAATACTAGGAATGTTTTTATGGAGTTAGGCAGCCCGCCAAATGGATGCTTCATATATAGGTTAAGTGGAATAAACGGACAAATACAACGCGCATGCGTCTGAACAGCGACTTTTTTTATCACTCCATTCTGTTAAGTGAAAGATTTATATATTGGTGAATAAAAACAAAATTAATTATTTACTAACAATTGGGATTAAAATAATGTGCATGCGTCCACAGAGTGACGTTTTCTCTACCGTTCTCCATTAGTTTCTACAAGTTTCTATATTAAATATTGTTATTTATATAATGTTGGGCTTATCTATATAACAACTCTCACTTCCGAGACTGTATTTTAAACCTGGAAAAAATATTTTTTCATTTGTCTGTATATTTTAATCATCAAATTATTTCATGGTTTATATTTTTCAATTTTTTATAGTAAATAAAAATGTGGAATGTCTAATTACTTCAAACATCAAAATTAAAGGTACTTTTAGAGGAAATTATTTTGAAAAGTTTGCAATTAGGCCTTATAAAACTATTTCAATCAGGATAAGACCTACCTAATATTAAATACCATTTACTTTCACTTTTTTTTTATTTAAAAATAAATGTTTATTTAGTAGATAGATACTACAATCTACCACACCGTTGTAGGTAATAGGTAATAGTGATGAATGATCACATTCATACTAAAATAAGAATGAAAATAAATAAATAAATAAAATATATACAAACAGAAGGATAAAGAACATAATCAAACTATGTGTATGAAAAAATAAATAAATAAAATAAAAGAATAATATAATCTCTAGTCACATTTGCACTCTTATACACAATATTTACACAATCGATCTGAGGATCCCTGAGCCCACTCTTTCCTGATGGTAGATCAGAGCTCAAAAGATCCCAGCGCATCCCTCTCGCCGCATCACTGGTAGTGAGCCAGTGGAGGCTGAGCAGGAGTTGCACATTGACACACCGAATTTCATCAAAAACGTTTAGGCTGCTTTTTATAAAATCTAAGAAGTGTAAAAAAACCATTCTATCTCACCAATCGATTTTATCGAAATAGATGCTGCCACACCTCAGGCATAAACCCGTCTTAAATAACATAAACCTCGTTTTTGAGCTAAACTATTCACATACACATTTTGTGAGGCTTGACTTTTTGCTCTTAGAGGACCTCAAATTAGAAATTTAAAACCCATACTGCATATTCTATATGACGATAAGTGAAAGAAATATCATTACCATGTGATTTCATCGAGAATGTAAAAAGTACCCAAAAACTATACTGGTCTAGATTGAACTCCACAATGTTATAAGCTAGCCTCATGTTGAAATTCATTAATATTCGCATAATCGTGATGGAACAGAAATTAGAATGGGTGTAAAAATCTCTGAAGTATATATCCTCTCTTAACTTGAACCCTTCCGTGCCTGAATCCCTCCAGTGGTATCTTGTTACATAGATTAAGTTTGTGTTGTATCATTCGGTTCGTGACATGGGGACCCCCTTAGCCCTTGCGATCTGATGAGATAGCGTCTTATCTCCACCTCTGGCTGGATCTACCTGTAATTTATTTATAGATTCTGTATTGGAATTTAGTTCGAATAAAAAAACATTTGGATTCTATATCACAAACTCAGAATAAAAATCTAATTAATTACTGCCTATCTTTTATAAACATATTTTTTTTTTTTACGGTTTATATAAATGAGCTCTTATACTTCTTTTTCTGAGAATAGATTTATTAAAATGATATAAACATGATTACTAAATAATTTTCAGATAGCTGAGAAACGATAAAAATAATGCTGTTTCGCTTCCCCACTACCGAAGGGAACCTTTGTATACAGGGAATAAAAATATTTATTTCATCAGAATAAAGAATTTCACCCGTAATACGTTATAGAAATCAGAGAAAAATGTATTTCCGTGTCTGTCTGTAAATCTGTAGGCAGATCAGTGTTGGTGCTAACTAATCAATTCGCTAGCTCAATTGTAATGCAATTTTCAGGCATTGTGTGGGCTGGTACCTAGTTGGCCTTATATCGATTTTATCATATTCCATCAGCTACTTTCGCTTATGAATGCGTATTTTTCTCGGCATATATATTTAAACCCTAATTTGGAAGAAAGTGGGGGATTAATGTAAAATAAGTGGTCCGTCAATTACTTCAAGTCCTTTTTTAGGAAATTCAAACATCAATGTAGCATATAAAAGGTATTTGCACCTTACAATGCAATGCATCTATTACAGCCTTAAGAAAAATATCCTTTCTGGATATAGCTATATTTGAACAAAGGCTCGTCTGAGATGTTATTGTAGCCATGCTATCTATCAGGTTCCGCCAGTTCTAACACCGTTATCGCTTTCCGCCAAGACGAAGTGCTTCAATTCGTTCCACCTTGGAGCACTACCTATGTTTTCTTCAGATATTGTGCTCATTTATTCAGTAAAATCAAAATAATTTTATAATGTTATATATAAACATGTAATTAATATTTAAATGTAAATGTGTTAATATAATAAATGATGTTTACCAAAAATATTATACTCAATCACAAAAAATTTAGTCCTTTCGGTGCCTCCCACCGGCCTCTGTGTCGTTAGTAGAAACAATACTCCACCGATGGTACTGAGACAGAACCTTCAAGAGACATCAAATCAGACATTCAGTGTATTCTTCTACATTATTTTATGTTGTGAATAGTATTATTTCATGCTTGTTCCCTACTAGTTATCTCTTTCCTCTAACTTCTATCATTTCGTAGGATCCGGAGGCTAGCTACACTCTGGGCATACATACCTCTTCGTACCTACAGAATAGTACCCGGTAGGACGATGTTACCATTCTTAGAGAATTTTCAGCTGGCACCTCTATGTCTCATCCTGTCTAATCACCTCCTATTTATTAATTGCCTAACCTATATTGAACACGGATTGCCGAGGCCTTCTAGTAAAGAGCACCTAATATTATCAATTGGAGTCAGATATAATAAAACCACCTCTACATTCTTCTCAAACAACTGAATCGTAGAGAATAACGTAAACGATATAGGTACTCAGAAAAAAGATAATTTTCTAAGTTTCAGTTCAAGTCCAGTATACACTAGTTTTCTCAAGCTTCTATGTTTCAGTCCAATCCTCCCACGTTCATCAGGAGTTTCATTGTTGGTCAGCGGACTTAGTTATATTAACGAGATAATCAACAATAGTTGAGCTACACAGCTCAAGGGACGAAGTCTTATCACAATTACCTACTTGAAGATATATTTGTTAACTAAAACAATCTCACGTACTAACATACTCAGTATTAGGTAGCTTAACGGACCTCTGCAGCTTGAAATTGAGTTCTTATAAGTTTAACAGTACTTTAAAGATCTCCGTAATTGAAAAGATTAGATGCGAAGCCTGAAGCGATTTTCAAACTGGTAATTGGGAAAGGAGGGAACGCTGTTAAGCGAGCACTTATCAGAGCAACGGCCACTTTTTTATTTGGATATAACATAGCCAATTATTCCACAACTATTATTAAAAAGTAATTTCAATGTAAAAAAAAAAATAAATAAAATAAACCAGGTTAATGAATTTCGACTTAATATAAAATAACAGTGTAAAATATAATTTAAGTGATTGGAGCAAACCTGAATTGAAAATTTCAGAAGACAACATATCTTCGGAAAAAGAATTAAATTGACTCTCCAAGTCAAAAATCTACCTAAAATGAGTTTCGAAAATTTTTATTTTACTTTAAATACTTATTTACTTATGATGTATTCTTCATTTACTTATTTATATTTAGATTTTAGACTTATAGGGGTAACTTTTAAAACCCGTTGTGCCAACCACACTTAAGTAAATGACAAATCTTGGTGATCACAAAAGAAAAAGAAGAAAAAAACTTAAGTAAACATCATTCTACATTCTAGTGAATCTAAAATATGAAATGATATCGTTCTTTATAGGACAACCTATCATGAAAACAGTACATTTTAATATATAACCATCTACAATTTGATAGTATCCATAGATGTGTATTTGTCGTAATATTGGTCTATTTCTGAATTTAATCAAATTTAAAAATGTTGGTACCCTATATTAATAGGGTATATCGGTAGTACAGAGAGTATAGAAGTATTTTAGAGAATTCGCTGCTGGATTTAAAGAAAACAGCCTGATTTTCCTACAAATGTCTTTTTGTTACAACGAAGATTAGATAAAGAATAATGAGTTTAGGAGCCTCCTCGGTGCTCTAATGGAAACTATAAACGTCCAAGCATACTTCAACTTATGTAGCCTCCTTAAGATAGATGTTTTCAAACAACCCTAAATATTTATTAATACATTTTTTTTTCGAATATCCTACCGAAGTGTCTTAACATATGAACTTATTTTAAGTTTTGTTAGTAATGTTGTCATATTTCATGCCGTTTTTCAATTTCAGGCGCTTTTTAAATATCTTAAAGTCTCCTCTTTCCGTTTTAAGCAAATATTTCAAAAGTGACATAGGCCCATCACACCCCGGGGGTCTTGGCGGAGTGGGTCCAGCGGGGAAGGATTGCTTTTTTGTGTTATGATCTCCTCTTGCGAGATTGTGACATGTCGTACATCGACCAACCTACTCGCTATAATTGTCTCTTTGAAAAGTCAGATAAGTAAGGCTACTACGGAGGGCGGGTTCTATTCGTACTCTTCGTGTGTTCATTGACTTTCAAGAACAAACAAGAATAGAAGTTCAACGCTTCTATTTTCTTTATCAGTTCATCATTATACTTTATATATA
>NW_027115673.1:200530-209314 GCF_000696795.3 Halyomorpha halys | reverse complement strand
TATATATATATTTATTTTTTTTCAGAACACGTGCATAGTTCTAACAGTTTGGATAAAACCTGAAATGATGGAACTCCAAGGGTAGGCAAATTAATGTATAGACTTCGTCCAGTAAAGTCGCAAGAACGTAGCTTTCAGATAAGATTTTACTATTTCCTCACTAATATTTATTCTATAATTGTTTACTGTACCTATATATATTTCTTTCTCAATATTGAACCATTAAAATATACTATAATTCCCAGCATATATATATTTTAGGGCTATGTGATTTCATCATACAAATACAATTATAATCATCAGCCAAATTGTTAAAAATTTAATACCACATTAGTTCCTGTAATACGGAAACGGCGCTAAAATGCTTAAATTTGAGTCAATTGTACAGCAGAGAGCTTTCATGAAAATGTTAGAGACTTTAATGATGGTGTATGACATGAAGCATCCGTTTGTTTATTAGCATCAAACGGACGAAAAGTCTGACATGGCACTATTTTCCAAAACAAATGCAATATCAATCATTGTTATTTTATGACCATAAATTTACAACATGTAAGCATTAAAATTATTTGTTACTAATTTGTGATCAAATACTTTCTCAGTTATAATTGGGTCATTTTTAATGATAATAAACAAGGTAATATTCCACAATACTACCTATAGCAATAATTTATTTTGTTTTAATTTCTTAAAATTAAAGCCATTAATTCGAAATTTTGAAGTATTTAATTATCATATAATTATAAGTTATCAAACTAATAAATTTTTTTAAGTCATTGCAATAATTAAAAATAATATATTAAAATGAAGTGCTCTTATACATAAAATAAATTTTTTTTTTCAAGTTAATTCCAATTATATTTGCAACATTTATAAGTAGCCCATTAATTATTTAAAAATAACCTATTAATACTAAGAATAAGGTTTATAAATTGAAATTATTATTGTATAATTTATGAATGAAAATTTAGATTACAATGATGATTGAAATAAAATTGAGTGTTAAGGGAAGTGCTGCGCTCTTCGTCGACAACAAGAACTAATACGACTCCAGAACAGAATTCACTCCTGGAGATCCCATGCATCAATGATGATCTTTTCACAACGTTGTGGATTCAAATAAACTGATTTCAAAATTTTGAAAGAGGTAATTGCAAATTATATACATAAATATGTGAAAATCTAGTCAGGTTCATCACTGAAATATGATTTATATGTGTGTATATTCTTATATGTGATGTTCTCTTTTTTCATTTAAATTATTTATATTAGGATTACCAATTTTAATCATGGTATTATTCATCATTAGGTTAAAGATAACTATAGTAACTTTGACATAATAAATGCATCTGACTAAAAGTTCTCATTGTTTGATAACTAATATATGAAAGACAAAATAAAATTGCAAATTAATGATTTATATTTATTTTATTAATTTATTCTAGAAATATTTTAATATAAGAGAAAACGCTAGTTATTTATATAAGAAAAATAATTTCTTACTTTAACAAAAACTACTTAAAATTTAAAAAAATATAATATAAACGTAAATTTAAACATCAAAATACATTAAATAAAATTTGTATAACTGTTATAAAATACTTGGTTGTAGTGATCTCCATTAATGTTCACTTCTTGGCCCTGTTTCATAATGAAAGCTAATAGTATTAGTTCAAAATACAATTATAGAAACAACGTGTTAATTACACTAATGCTTATTTTTTTCATAATATGGAGGATTATTAGTGATATTACTGGAGTTAAAAAGTACTAATGTACAAGTCAGTGTGATTATATTAAGTTAAATCGACAAGACTAATAGTATTAGTTTGTACTTTATTATGAAACAGAGCCCTGGTTGAGATGACTTCTTTCAAATAACTCATCATAACTATTACTTCATAATTGCTTATCTTATTATATTATTATCATATGTGACACTTAGTGAATTTTGGAATTATAAAAAAAGAACTTGCACATATATATAATTTTTTTTAGTGAGACCACAAACGTCTTTACCCGTTTAAATAGGTTCTTTCTATCAAACTAACTTGCATAATTCTGTCCAGTACACAATAGAGTAAGGTCACATATAAAATAAAGGTAAAATAGCTCTAAAGAAAAATATGTTTTCCTTCCTCCAAAAATTATCTGTATTCTAGGTTCTATTAATAAGAAAATGTTGTTGAAAATTGCTGGACATGACGTAGAACCTACAGGAGTATGTGTCTATTGCAATCAAACGTTCAAATAAAAATCCTCCCACTGCCCAATGGGACGGTGCGAGGTGAGCGGTCACCTCACTGTGGTATAGCCTAATATTTTCGGAATTTCGAAAATTTGGATTCATCAAATTAAATATTTAACTGTATTTTATAAACTAGAGTATTTTATAT
Source organism: Halyomorpha halys (assembly GCF_000696795.3). Classification (NCBI taxonomy): domain Eukaryota; kingdom Metazoa; phylum Arthropoda; class Insecta; order Hemiptera; family Pentatomidae; genus Halyomorpha; species Halyomorpha halys. The sequence continues at coordinate 206,918 of NW_027115673.1, read as the reverse complement.
AATATCTTGATGTGAAAAAAAAACTATTTTTATATTTATGTTCTACAAATATAATGTCAAGTTATAATTAAAATGACAATATCAAAAAAATATATATTATGCTACTGATTAAAAATTAAAATATTTATAGTTATTACTAAAGACCGGATTTTTTTGCAGTAAAAACCAAAAACGTGTTAACTTGTGTAGTAAAAACACTAAATGTGTTAAATTTTGTATAAAGCATCCAAATCCTGCACAGATCAAATTTATTGTTTAATTTATATTAATAATATGCACATGGGAAGCTTATCTTGAATCGAAATTAAATCGCTAAATTGTTACTAAAACAGTGAAATAAGAAATTAGCGCCAACTACTACAAATAATAAATACACAATATACTCTAAAAAGAGATTGTGAATTGATAATAAACTAGGCTTAAATCATGTAAAAAAGTGGAATAAAATGTACAATTGCATGGAAATCCTGTCTCAATATACGATTTCTCAACGGCTATGTCCCTACGGGCGTATTTTGAATTGTCTTCACCTCTCGCACATCGCATTAATGAACAGGTCATCCTATTGCTAAAAATAACAATATTTTATTTTATATTATGAATCATTTAATTGAGTAACAATTTTTATTTCATGACATTATTATTCATTTGATTTTTTCATGAAACACCGACAAAATAAAATTTCAGGAACACTGTAGCAAAACCTCAAAAAGTGGAAATTCGTGAACTAACCCCAAAACGAGAAATTTCGTGCACTATACAACTTTTGTTGATACTATGAATTTCTTAATAAGAAGCGAGAGAACAAAAGATGTGATTGCACCAAAATCCAGCCTCTAGTTAATATTATCTAGATGAATAAATCTAAAGTGTAATGTTATACTAGAAAATCTTGAAAATAGAAGATATATTCTGGACTGCATTCGAAAAAAAAATAGTTTTCAACTATTAACTGATGGCCAATGTTTCGATCCACTATGCAGGTCTTCATCGCTGGTGTGATGAATGGAGTACACCAACATAGAAAGGAATTTTCCATAGTCCAAAATTACATTCGTAGTTTACAACTCCAGCCATCATACCAGCATTGATGAAGACCTGCGTTGTGGGCGTTAACGTAAACCGTAGGCTTCGATAAATATAATTTTCAACTATTTTAATCCTTTTTGACTGACAGCCCCGACAACCTCTCTCTAATTAACGTATGTGCATCACCTATATACAGTCTTAAAAATAAAACATGCTGAAGTAGCAGATTTAAGACTGCAGGTTGAAAGACCAAACTCTTTATAACCTTGAGATCTAAATCAATCGAAGTTCTGCTTTGCCTTCCAGGGCAATGCTTGTAAATAGGTGCGAATGTGTATTTATTCTATTGTTCCTTAAATTTAACTGTCTTTGTTTTGTACATATTTTTTTTTATGTGATCGGTTTTATTTTATTATATTTTTGATATATATTGTATAAAATCTTTTCAATAACATTGTTTTAAAAATTAAATGTAAGGATGGCCTTTGTACCACGAGCACAAAGGCAGGGAAAACTATTCAACTATTCTAAAAGCACCCTATACGGTTGTCCACCCACATACACTCATACCTTCCAACATAGAGCTAATACAGCATACAAATCAACCGTCGATGTCACAACAATTACGAATACACCAAGCTCACATCCATGAAGGGTGCATCAAATGGAAAACAGGGATAAGCATTGAGAAATTAGTGCAAATAACTTTTACGCTCTGTCGTGGTCTATGTCCTCCTGTTTTTCTGTAGGAACGAAGTTTATTCCGGACAGACTCAGTAAAATACTTTGGGTTGAAATTGGAAAAACGACTTACATGGACCTCCCACATAAAAATAACAAAATAAAAAGCTAAACTTCCGACTTAAATTATTATTTCATCTTTTAAATAAAGGATCAAAATTACCACTTTCGGAAAAAGTAAAGATTTATGCTTACCTATTTAGACCAATTTGGACTTACGGTGCACAAATTTGCAGGTATGCCAAAAAAACTAATTTACTGAAACTGCAACAATTTCAACCAAAATTAGTGATCAATAGCGCTCCCCCCTATTTCAGTAACAAGAACTTACACAAAGATTTACGAACTCCCTACAAACAAACATTAAATCACTATATAAACGGTTTCACAACACATTTCCAATACACACTAACCCTCTAATTCATGGACTATCAATCTATTTCAATTTGGCACACATAACATCTATTGAAGAATGGTGTAAAAACTGGAGAATCAAAATAAATCCTGACAAATCCCACCAGATCACCTTTATTCTCCGTCGTAAACCTCTGCCCTCCTTTCCTACAGTATCCTTTCTAAATACACCACTAATGCCTGTTGAACAGATTCGATACTTAGGACTCCATCTTGACAAGAGACTTACTTGGAATCCACACACAAGACTGAAACGACAAGAAACTGCTCGTAGATCCCGATTGCTACAACACTAACTTGACAAACGCTCTAAGCTTCCCATTCACTACAAAAAATTAGTATACACTACAATAATCAGACCAATTTGGACATAAGGAATTGAGCTCTGGGGCTCCATCAAACCATCAAATTCTTCCCGCATCCAATCGTTACAATCCAAAATCCTACGTAAAATCCTTGATGCTCCTTATTACGTCACAAATAAACTCATTCACAAAGACCTTAACATCCCATTTGTTGCAGATTTGACCCAAACCAGATATGCGTCTTTTTATTACAAACTCCTTAACCATCCTAACCCATTAATTCTTAATCTTTCATCCTTAACAATCCCTGATAATCCTCCGAGGCGTCTGAAAAGAAGATGGCCACGGGACCTTCTTATTTAAATTAATGTTTGAAGTACCACCAATGGGTGGTTCCTTCCTAAGATTTTCAAGTGTATATGAAACATACTACATATTTACCTATTGTATTATTTTCTACAGTTGTAAATTACATTAAATAAATAATTTTAAAAGAAATTCAATTTTAATGGAGAGGTATTATTGGATGATCTTAACCTTTATCACATTGTTTTTTTCTCTGTATAATATCTCATTCGCTGGCTGTAAAAATGTTATTTAAATGAAATGAATAAAGTTAAAAAAGAGACGATATTGTTACTTCTAAATCTTTATTAGCATCGTTAATATCTTGTCATAAAATATACCGATTGACGGTCGATAAAAACCCATTACCATAAATTATAGTCTAAAAGGAGTAAGAGTGCATATAAATGTAAGAGCGGAAGAGTGAAACTTCTCCTGGTGAGTGAATGTATAATTAGGAGTGTAGCAATAGTGGCTATGCAGGTGTAGTCCATTGATCAGGCCGTTATGAATGAAGCAAGGTCGCCAGGAACTGAATGGTTAAATAAAATATGAACTAGGGAGTGAAAAAGGAACTGAAACGGCTGGGATAAGAGCGGAAACGGAGTGGTTTTGTTTGTTTTAGGAGTCGCTAATGCTGCACGCTGTCCTCCCTCAGCAGCGGCCCACGCCCGCAGATGTTATTGAAATATGTAAATGGCCGCTCGGCGGGGGCTAAAGTCACAGTGCTTATCCCCAACTTACTCAGTAGTTGTAAAAAATATTATCGTTTGAATAGTATTTAGTAATCCCATTGCTACAGAAAATATATATATTTTTAAATAAATTGATTTCGATTGCTGCAATATTACACCTGACAACTAGTAGTAGTTAGTAAACTCCTGACAATTACTTCATCAGCACATGAATTCAAAAGAAATTAACGAACGATGGAGAATATACGATTACTTTTAATACTATTTGAAAGAAAAGAAACAAAAAAATAGGTTAAAAAAGCAAGGTTGGTCAGATCACCTTTCCGCGGTAAAAATTCGATCCATCAATTTGAAGGCCTTCGAGCGCGAAAGGTGAATGATATTCACTTCTAAATCAAGTTTATCAACCCATCGTTTATTCTCTAAAGTTATTAATCTAGATAAGTATTAATGTCCCTAATTTACGTTCAATGATGGCAAATAATTTCAAATTTTTTTTTTAATTATTTATTTAATGTAATTGACAACTGTACAAAATTATACAATAGGTAAATATGTAGTATGTTTCATATACACTTGAAAATCTTGGGAAGGAACCACCCATTGGTGGTACTTCAAACATTAATTTAAATTAGAAGGTCCCGTGGCTATCTTCTTTTCAGACGCCTCAGCGGATTATCAGATTATCAGGGATTGTTAAGGATGAAAGATTAAGAATTAATGGGTTAGGATGGTTAAGGAGTTTGGAATGAAAAGACGCATATCTGTTTTGGGCCAAATCTGCAACGAATGGGATGTTAAGGTCTTTGTGAATGAGTTTATTTGGGACGTAATAAGGAGCAAAATTTCAAAATTTGAAACGAATCAATTGAATTTGTCTTCATTGTCGGTTATTTCTTTTTAAACCAACCAATTTATATAACTTGATGTAAGTTAACTGAAGAATTTACAGGTATACACATATAGAAAACTTAATTTAATTTTTTATTAAAATCTGTTTTTATTAAAGTATGAGAAATAAGCTTTAGCAAACGCTCCGGATTAACATGCTTCTAAGAGTAATCATATAAGAGCATGGCGATAGACAGAAAAGTAATTTTGAGGTCCTTATATTACTAATATAATGATAAAATTAGGCATTTGGATCGCATTAATGCTCATACGGTTTAAGTAAAAAATAAGCCACGTTTACTAATTAGCGTTCTATGTCTTTTTTTTAATCAGTAGTAATACATATAAGATAATTTAACAGATAATCTAAACTAATCTAAACCTATAATAAAATAAAATAAAAATTGGAATGGTCAATAATTCCTTGTCCTGAATTCCATTAAATAAAATCATTCTTTTACTACGCTTGCCATACTTGTTTATGTTAGGATGTTTTGACTCCTGAAGACACTTGACATCAATAAAAAATCCTCTCGAAGGTTTTAAAATTCCTGGGACAGGATTTGTATGCCTCGGTTAGCAAAATCAGCGAACCTTGGAGCTTCTCAACACAACTACATAAATCGCATGTCTGTAAGGCTGTTAAAATTTACTAGGCAGTAAAAACAAATTTACTCCCTCGGGTTATATATATATTATGGCTAACTTAATTTAATTTTTTCATAAATTTTCATTCCATGAATTAGAATTTCGTTTGATGCCTAACGAAATTAATTTACGTGCAATTGCTTCGAAAATCATACCTATTTATGCCTCAGTATGTGGATGGATATTATGATAAAATTAATATGATGCGAAATGAAGTGATAATCTTGTAAACTTAGACATAAAACATTTCAAGAGTAAGTTATAAATTACTGATCGCGTTTACCGTTACTTCTATATTTATTATGCTATTCATTATGGAGAAGTCACGCTTCTTATTCACATGAGAGCGATAAATCAAAATTTATTGGGTTCGTATCTATTCACGACCCAGGAAGATTTATGGAATTAAACAAATGGGTGAATGATTCATTGTCTAGTAAAAATAGAATTTGCCACCCGACACTACGAACGAACTTTAATGATCATATACGAAGCTACAAAAATATTCCGAACGGAGAATAATAAAATAAATAAAGATTATCAACAGGTTCCCTAATGGAAATCTTATAATATATAACTGAATAACATTAACTTGCTTGGCTTAGGGGAGGTATAGGGATAACTTATCCAAGCAATTTAATTGATTAAGTGAAGCTAGTTTGTAACAACCAATACCAGCCTAGAATAGTCAGAAATCTCGTAATACAATGCTAAGATCGTGTGTGTGTAAGTGTGTGAAATCGCTTGGTAATAGTAGTACAGCTCCCGGAGTCCCTCGCTTGGTGAAGATATCTCGGGACAAGGGAGAGAGTCAGCAGAGAGTGAGCTTGGAATTTGGATTTGTTTATTTACTATTAGTCCTAATTCTAACTTATTTTCAATAACCATTTTAACAGAAGTACCAGGAAAGTCCACGTCGACTTCGACTATTACAGCATTTACTAGACAAAGGTCTAACTCATTACAAAAGACTGATCTACATGACTGTAATAAGGCCAATCTAGACATATGGAGTTGAGCTTTGGGGCTCCACTAAACCTTCAAATTCCTCTCGTATCCAATCCTTCAAAAAATCCTCAATGCTCCTTACTTTGTCACAAATAAAATTATACATAAAGACCTTAATGTTCCTTATGTAACCGATCTAGCCCGAACCAGATATCATTCCTTCCATTATAAACACCCTAACTACTCAAACCTCCTAGTTTCTAATGTTGCATCCTCTTACATTCCTTACAATCCTCCGAGGCGCCTGAAATGAAGATGGCCACAAAACCTACTAATGTAAAATGTCATTAGAGTGCTACCTATGGATAGTTT
>NW_027115673.1:185532-199890 GCF_000696795.3 Halyomorpha halys | reverse complement strand
ATTTTAGTATGTATGAGATCATTTATCAATATTACCTATTGCCCACAACTGTGTGGCAGATTGTAATATCTATCAATAAATAAATCTATCAATCTTAAAAAAATTAAAAAAAAAAAAACAGAAATACACTTAGAATAATTAACATATAGGTATGGCTTCTAAATTGCAATGATTGATCTCTGTGTATAAAACCGAAGATGTAAAAATATAAATAGCCACAAAGATTGAATGCACATTTTGCGCATTTGTACCTACGATACTCAATTTCAGCCACCTCGCTCTCCTGAAAGTAACTTTATTAAAATATCAGATAAAGAGGAGAGGGATAATTAATCCATTACATAAGAAAAATGTTTTGGTGTAGTCGATTAGTAATGATCACCATGTAGTAAGAAAAAGGAAGGTGGAAGAAGAATTCCAAACTTTACCTAAAGAATAGATTAAAGAAAACTATTTTTAAATAAGAATATCTTCGACTGCCTATCAAGTATTGTTGAGCTACATTTTTAAAATTAGTGGAATTCTAACAGCAATATTTCATCGCGCGTTTAGACATCACATCTTTTGAATGACACGTATTTCCTAAAAACGTTTTAAAGCAACAAATTTCAACTGGGTAATCGATATATTTAACAAAAATACGGGTTCTTATGATAATAATTAAACTTAATTAGATTGTCGACACTATCAGATCTTTAATGGTTGAAACTTGGGAAAACTATCACTGCTCCCCTATAATACTGTTATTTTTTGTTTTGTTTTTTTATTTTATGAACTTATTTATTATCAGATCGGTATGGTTGACATAACATATTTATTTTAACATTTTTTATTTATATTTTTAACGGTTGATAACGTGTCGTGCAAAATATATAAATAATAAAGCTAAATTATAAAATAAATATAACTAATAAAAGTTTTGTAATTAAGAATGAAAGATAAAATAACTATTAATACCCAATAAATTCTAATAATAATCAACTGTGTCTCTTGCATCAGACTCTTCAGAGATACCTTACTGTTACAAAATGATTTGTATATACTCTTTAACAAAACAATTAATAGGATATGTGTGTGTGTCTAGATACCAATATTTACCAAGTAAATGTTTTTTTTTTCCTGAAAATTATGGTTTATTGGAAGATTTCTGTTGGGTGCATAGTAACCTATAATATTTCAAGGCATTCGATTTGCCTTTAAAAATACAATCTAGAGGACGATTCATTATTGAAACATAGCTGTATACAAAATTCTTTTCCGTATTGGTGAGGGTAAGTAGTGGATCAAATTTGAAAAAATCAACTCAAACTTTTTTAAGGAAAATGCGAAAGTAGAAAACGGTTTCTCATAAAATTTTTACTAGATCATGTTTATACCGATTCCCCAAATTTAAAGCAAATCAGATTGTCGTTTTCGAAATAAAGTGTGCTGAAGAAAATACGTTTAACATCCTAAAACGAAGTAGAGGACGGAATTTAATAATATTTATTAATGATATAGGGTCGATAGTTACCAAGCCAGTTTTCAGATATTGTAATACTATAATAATATTACAATACAATATTATAATATGTTGGTGTACCTCGGGGTAGTATCCTTGGTCTTATCCTTTATACAATTTTCACAGCTGACATCCCAACCCATCCTAACACTGTCCTCACCACGTATGCCGATGACACATGTCTATTGTCAGTAAATAATGATCCTTACATTGTATCCCAAACCCTCCAATCCCACATCACCACCCTTGAAGAATGGTGCCAAAATTGGAGGATTAAAATTAATTCCTATAAATCCCACCAAATCACATTTACCCTTCTTCGTAAACCAATGACCTCTTACCCTACAGTATCCTTTAATAATTCTTCACTTATTCCTGTCGAACAGATCCGTTACTTAGGACTACATCTGGAAAAACGACTAACATGGAATCCTCATACAAGGCTGAAAAGACAGGAAACTGCTCGTCGATTTCGACTATTACAACATTTACTAGACAAACGGTCCAAACTTCCAATCCATTACAAAAGACTGATATGCATGACTATTATAAGGCCTATCTAGACATACGGAGTTGAGCTTTGGGGCTCCACTAAACCATCAAATTCCTCCCGAATCCAATCTTTACAGTCCGAAATCCTCTGTGAAATCCTTAATGCTCCTTACTTTGTCACAAATCAAGTCATCCATCAATGTCCCATATGTTGCCGATTTGGCCAAAACTAGATACCATTCCTTCCATGATAAGCTTTCCAACCACCTAAATCCACTTGTTTCTAACCTTGCTTCTCCTTCATTACCTAATAATCCTCTTAGACGTCTGAAAAGAAGATGGCCTCGAGATCTTCGACTCTATAAATGTTATTGGAGTTCTATCAATGGGTAGATTCTCCACATGTTTGTATCATGTCACCTACAGCAAATTTACTTGTTGTATATATGTTATACAGTTGTAAATAACAATAAATAAATGATTTAAAAAAAAAATATTATAATAATATGATTTCCATATATATCGGAAAACTTCAACAAAATGGACTAAGTGTTTGATCGATTATGACAGAAAGGTGTATTTTTTTTCCATTTAATGCATGGAATTTAAATATTTATATTTTTCTAATTTACACCCTGAGATAGAAACCGAAACTATCTAATGGTGCAACCTGAACTGTGGAGCCTGTGAAGATAACTGCCTCAGTGGGAGGTGAACACAACACCTTGGGGGTGTTTCAAAACCGGCCACTTCATTATCTCTGTAGCAAAGCAACATGCTCTAATAAGATGAGAATCTTAATTCTATAGAAAACCTATTCACGGAATACTGAAAATTATTATATTTGATATATAATTATCGTCAAACAAAATATAAATCAGCTACCTATAATCAACTTTCAAACTGATCTAGTTTCTATCCAGTTCGAAATGGACGGATCAACTACAAAGAGAGCCAAAATAACGTTAATCAAAATAAACGTTGGTCGAAATTCGCCCTGGAAATAAGATATAAATAATCATAAGATATTAAAGTATCCTTAGTTTTGTTTCATATCTGCTAAAGAATTTATTTCTCATTTAAACATTTTAAAAAAGCTGCAAATATCATTTTAGTAATCCATATTTTTTACCCAAATGCATTTATTATGTTATCAGTTTACATCTACAGAACTATTGAAATATCCGCAGTGAAGACACACGTTAAAACATCGTCGCTTTATAATAAATAGGAAACATTTTTTTTTTTTTGTATTGCTTTTTTTCCTGAAAAAAAGCAATTCAAAACACGTGAAATTGGATAATTATAGGTAATTTAACACATTATGATTAGAGTTAATTGATTGGTGCATAGTGTTTCCCTAATTTAATTATGTTAAATTATTATGTATAATTAAAGGTTAATAATACATTCGGAATGGCTGAAACGTAGCAGTTATTATAAAATAAACAGTGTGAGACTGTATGGGCATTGTTTATTATAATTGATAAACTAATCTGTCTTAAACAAGAAATTAAATTATATATAAGTTTGTTTCTGAATAATATATAAGAATAATTTTTAATGATAATTAAAAAACAATTTAACATTATAAAGCTAACCATTTTTGCAGTAACCATATTTTACGACCGAACGTTTCATATGTTTTGTTCAATAAAATTGGCGTGAGAATTCAAGCCCTGATGTTATTTGGAACTTGATTCTGACCTCCAGGATACTCCTACGATAATGAGCCTTGGTCTGTCTCGCTCAAGATGATTGGGATCTAACAAGAATTACTAAACTTTGCTTTGATGTAAGGCATTTGTTATTTATACGATACTTAAAATTGAATTACACCCAAAGATATAGTTTTATGTTATCTATTGTATAACTATTGTTTATTTACTTATGAAATATTTTTAAAGCTGAAATAACTGTTATAGCTGTATTTTTGGATAAGTAAGACGTAATCTCATTAACAAATGTGGCAAATAAATATCAAGTGACGTTCCTAACAACTTCGGCTGCTAAGGTCAATACAGAACCGACATAGATTTGATTTTTTTTTTTGTTTATATCAGTAGACTAATTATATAATTAAATAATTTAATTATCCTTCCAATGAGTGCCTAGAATGTTACTGGAGATGTATATATTTTGAATTATTGAAAACATTATAAAAAAAAAATTATTATTACTAATTTTTATCTTATTAGGTGTAAATTACTTTCAAAACATATATGAAACTATTTTGTGTACGAAAACCAATACGCCATTCTTTGCTATTACTGGTCCGATTTAATTGAATAATTGTCTAGCTAATTTTATCACCTATTAAAAAGAAATACACAGTTTACTATAAAACGTATACTTTTTGAGTTTTGTGCACATGAAATTGCCTTTGCTTCCTGCTCTTTCTGAATGATTTATGCTAAACATGAAAATTTAAGGGGCTTTAATTAGATGACTTTAAACCAGTTTTATCAAAATCATTAGAACCTTTTTGCCAAGTACGCCAGCTATAGCACCATAGATGCTCAACTTTGTACGCAGACATTGGCGGCCAAAAACAAAATGGATGGGTCGATTTTTAGTTTAAGAGATCATCGTGGCAGATCAGTTTAAAACTGTACATACAAATTCTTTCCCTAATACAGTGCTCTCCTTGCGTTATAATAAGGCAAGTAAAAATAACATTTTTTTTTTTTTTTTTGCGGTCCAATTTATTATAATTCTGGGCATACTTTTAATGCTTTTCAACACACATCGTCATTGTTTGTTCTTAATAGAGTAATATTTTTTAAAAGATGTTTTAACTTCAACAGTAGGTAATTTAATTTAGTAATTTGTTAATTGGATTATAATGCGTTAAATGAGGAAATTTTATTTATTTGATTAATAACATTATTTTAAATTTCGTGACTTATGAAACTAGTAGTCCTTTTAGTTTTGTTTTTTTTTCTTTCGCTTTCTTTGCAGAACAGTCGAAAAAATAAGATTGCTGCTCAGACATTCCAAGAATGGCAAGCTAAACAAAACGGATTCTAATAAATAAAAAAAAAGGATAAAATACAGAAATATAGGCGTCTACATATTTACGATCTGAGATGTTGGGCTTTCCAAAGCAAAAAAAATATATATATATCGTAAATAAACGCCAATATTGTTTATAAAACAAAAAAAGCACTGAGACTAAATTACAGATAAAACAATATGAATGCCAAACTGCAATTCTAAATGTCTATTTTGTATTATTCAGTTCAATATTATTATATGTATTAATATTATGATTATTAATATTAACTCAGCTCTCAAATTTTCTTGATTTTCGACTGATTTTAACTGAAGGGTGAATAACTGACGATGGTGGATTGTATTATAGACCTATCCATATTTTAATCATCCATAGAGCATAGAAAGTCGTTACTCCATCACAAAAACATCGTCAAAAAAGTTTTCAAATAGTGAAAATTAATTTTTAAAAAATGTTTGAAAGACACTAGAGTGTTCTTCACTAGAGTATTCTTTCCTTTCTTTTCGTTTTTTATTAATAATTGCTGAATGAGTAATCTGAATCATTTTTCCTATCCACCCGATTAATCCGCTCTTTTTTCGTAGCATCACAAATCGTTACTATTTTTTTCCTATTACTCCCTGACTTACTCCTATCAGTACTGGGAAGAAAAAATAACATTTATTTCACCCCAATTTTTGATTACTTTAATGAAAACTATGTATAATTACTAGTTGAAACTGATGTGTCGGCCAAGTATAGGTAGATATGTTTCATTCGGAGCTCTTTATCTTAAAACTACCGACAACACTAGAAAACCTAAGAGGACATTATTTAAAGAAAAGCCCTAATAGAGCTATTTACTTCCAATAGTTCTCGAGATATAGCTTTTTCAAAAGCAACATTTCTTAAAAATGTACTGAAAGATTAGGAGTTAGTAAATTTTTTTAGAGAAATTTATATCTCAAAAACTATTTGACGTAAAGATGTCTATTAGCACTCAAATTAAAGCTAGTTTAATGTACTATAAAGTAGTTTATGACGTTTATCTTTATAGTTTTCATGATATTTGCAAAAATAAATTGATTTATAGTTGTTCCGACAATAAGTTTGATTTATGAAAACTTTATTTCTGAAACTAGATTTTTCAAAATAAATTCACTAACATTTTATGAAACGTTTCTTTTTTAAAAGCTATATCTTGAGAACTATTACGTACAGGGCTTACATTTTTGAAAATTTGTTCCACTTTAAATGATATTCTCTTAAATTTTCTATTATTGTTAGTGGTTTTAAAGCTTCGAATAAAAAAGTAATTAAAAGATTATTGATTGACCGTGTGTATAAATAAATTGATTTATAGTTGTTCCGACAATAAGTTTGATTTATGAAAACTTTATTTCTGAAACTAGATTTTTCAAAATAAATTCACTAACTTTTTATGAAACGTTTCTTTTTTAAAAGCTATATCTTGAGAACTATTACGTACAGGCTTACATTTTTGAAAATTTGTTCTACTTTAAATGATATTCTCTTAAATTTTCTATTATTGTTAATGGTTTTAAAGCTCCGAATAAAAAATTAATTGGAAGATTATTGATTGACCGTGTGTATAGATGAATGGAATATGGTCCGGGTGCGGTAAAAAAAAAACTCAAATAGTAGATAATTATACTATTTGATTGAGCCAAGGTTTCTCATCATTTAAGTCAAAACAGGTATGCATTCTGTCTCATCATTTGATTTGTATTTTCTTTTTTCATCTCTTTATTTGTACTTTCTTTAATATTTCTTCTCTTATATATCTGTTACTATTCCCCTTTACATTTACTATTTACAACCTTTATCTTTCTTATTATATCTTACTTTTCATTTTATACCCCTGTTATTTTACACTTATGTTTTTTCTTTTTTTTTCCCTTTTTGTAACTATAGTGTTTGTATCTTTTTTAGCCCTGACGAAGTCCTGCAACGTGGGGCGAAACGTTGGCTCAATAAAATAGTATAATTATCTACTATTTGAGTTTTTTTTTACCGCACCCGGACCATATTCCATTCATAAAAAAAAATTATTTTTATATACATGGTAGACTCATCAATTTTGACTAGTATTTATAGTTTTCATTAAATTAATCAAAAATTATGGTGAAATATCTGCCTTTTTCTCTTTTTGGGCTCTTGTTATATTTCATTTGAGTTTGCTTTAGAATTTCACTAAAAATGTCTCTCGTGTTAGATCAGTTTATCTACTTTGATAGAATGTGTTCAATACTCGACTGATATTTCCAAACTATTTTGTTCGTTAACTTTATTTGATTTCCAATAACTTTTTCGACCAAGTCATCATCAAAAAAGTTAGTGCTTTTTTTTATGCTTGCATTGGATCGAAAAAAATCACCGATATAAAATTTGATTTTCTGTGAGACTGTTTAATTGTAAAGGTCTTTTTTTCAGAGTTACCTTGGAAATTCCAAAGCTAAGCTCGCTGCAGAAGTGGAAAGGGAAAAGCCGATCTCATTACCAAAAGAAACTTCATTTACATAACTGATATATATTAATTTTCATTTCGAAATTCTCAAAAAAAAAATTAGATAAAAAAGGACCCCACATAATAGAAGATATAATCAATAGCTCATATTACACTACTAAAAATAAAAAAAATGCATTCTGGAATTCATAGAAATAACGTAGATTTGAAAAATATCTTTTTTAATAAACCAATTGCCACTAAATATTATATAAATATATTCGCTTTATAGAGGATGTTCGGGAGAAATGTCGATCCACAACTAATGTACTGAAATAAATAATTATTTCCAATAGAAGTACTCCAATACGGGTCCGGAGTTAGGGATGCTGTGGCTAACCCTCAGACCCTTATAACAATAAAAGTAACAATTATCATAACAATGATAATAACAATAAAAGTAAATCATTAATAAAACTTTTAAGAGCGATGGTAAGATAACTTGCGTGATCCTCTATCTATGAGGACTTTTTTCCAACTATCTTATTTATACTACAACTAATTTAATATAAACTAATGTATTTTTTTTTCTAAAGATTGGATCTAAGATGATTTTGTCAAAGTACCCCATCCAGATAACTCCTACCTCCCACTAAGCTGGAATACGAAGTTAAAAAAGCTATTTAACGACTATAAAAACTCTTATGGAAAAAAATCCTATTAAACAACGAAATACGTTTATTCGATTTACTACTATCTTTTTTCAAATACGTTACAGCACAACTGCTGGAGAGAAAATACTGCCCAATTCCAGGTAAAAAGAGAATTGAGATTGGGTGCACGTGTGAGCCGTGTTGAAACCAAATACCTCCTCCTTGGTGCTATCAAGACTGGGTGACATCTTCCGACCAAGAACACTCTCGTAAACAGTTCTGACAGAATTTTAAACATCCAGCGGCCCTTTAAGACTTCTTTTCTCGTGGATCTCGTGGGGTTCTAATTTATTTTTATTATCATGCCTCAAGAATGTAAAGATGTTCCAGCAATTGTTTTTCAGGATATTGTCATAGATGATATGTAGGATAAAAAAATAATTTCTCTCACTGGACTCAAATATTTTAAAAAGTGGTAATATCATGTTGTGATTCTAAAAGTATTTGTAGCGTCCTGACTACGCAAAGAAGGTACAATAATAATTTCTAACTTTTATTTTTAAAATAATGATTATATATCATTCAATACTACTTCGATTCTTATTAAATGCTCTTTTAAAATGTTGATACAGTTAAACTTTATACCGATTGAAATTGTGACTTTTATTGACTTAATTATTGAACACTATTTAGAAAAATTCAACCATGGATTGCATCGTTTAGTTAAAGAGGTTCGTCCACCGTGTGTGTCCAACACTTAGGCTCGAGGTAAAATATATATGTATTTTTTCTCCAAATTATTAGTAGATAAAATCAGAATGTATTAAATAAAAAAGCTTTCACTTTCGCACCTGGACTATTAGAGAACATTGTGAAAATAGTCAGAAACTAATTTCTTCAAATTCCGTCCACAACTTCCGCTTGCACTCAAGGCTAAATGTACCGATTTTTAGTAAGTTTTTTTTTTAAGAGTTGGCAACACTTTCGGGGCATATTTACTTTTCTTCTCATTTAAATACGGAATAATAAATTTCCCATCTGTAAACGGATTTACCATCTAGAACCCCATAAAAGTTACTGAAATTGGTTCATTAATTTTTGTTGTAATTATTTTGGGATTTAAAAAAATTATCTTTGTTATTATTTGTAAATCAAAAAGTGAGCTTATAGGCACTTGACCACAAGCAAATAAAACAAGTCTGTGCAAACAGATTCATTTTTGGTAGCTAACGTATTTTCCTCGACATTGGAAAATACAGAAAAAAATGGGAAATTTTCTCACTATAGTTTTTCCGTTTTTTCTTAATTGTCCATTCCGTTGCACGTAAATCGTCCATGACTGTAACAAATCATTTCGTTTTTTGCGATGTACGTCTTCAAAACAAGTCGGATTAAAGAAGCGGCCGATATGAGTACGTCTTAAAATTTCATTTGCTTTCAGGATATGTAAGAAAAATTGCCTCCGCCTGTTAGAAATTCTAGAGCGCGTTGGAAGAGAACTGGAAAAAGTTATATAATATCTTCAAAAATTATACCACATGTCACTCTTATTACCAAACCAAAATTTCCCATCCATATATGTTAGAAAGGTGGACATATATTCTGAGAGACCTTGTTAAATTTCATTGTATTAAAAAATATAGCATATTACAAAATATTTTTCTGTGAGAAATGCTATAAGGCAGGATGAAGACAGGAACAGGTCCTGGTCCTACCTGGGGGCCCTTCACCCCCTCAATAATTGACCCATCTCAATCCTAAATAATTACAGCTGATTGGCCTCCGGGCCCTTCGTCTTTGATTGAAAACCTCCACCATTCCCTCACCGGCTACTTTAATACTTTTTCATCTTGGGCTCTGCCTGTCTCCTCTATCCTCACATCAACTCCTTAGCAGTCAGTCTTCAAGCTCCGTTCATTAATATTCGACTTAGGAAGGCCTGCACGGGTTCTAGTAGGATCTGTCCATTCCATCAGTCAGTATATGGCAACTACTTTGCCCTGAAAAGAAATAGGTTGCTATTTAGGAGAACCAATCTAAAGGATATCCAAACAGAGTTCTTCCTGACAAAGAATACTTAATTATAGATTTCTTTTAGCCTATTCCCTGTACCAGTGGTTCTCAACCTTTTTTGGAGGCGAACCCCTTTTCATAAAAGTAGGTAAATGGCGGAACCTCATTTGATAAATTTGACAATATTTTTAAACGCCATATTTTCAGCAAAATCTAAGAAAGGATAGGATACTTACACTAAACCTGTTCAAAACTGAAGAAAATCGAAGATTTTAAGGTTTAAATTGTGTTGAGTTAACGTGAAATGTCCCACTCCTAAATTATTACCACCTGGAAGAGACTTGCGGTACAATAGGATGAAGAAATAATCACATTTTGGTTATTCACAAAGGGAATAAAATTTCCTGAATTATTGATGTAGCAATCTCAAGTGATACCAACCTGCTCACTACTCAGGAAGCCACAAATCAGAAAATACCAGGAGCCTTTAAATTAAAATTATTACATCACATGGAAAAGTAATTGTGACTCTGATAGGCTTATCATCCAATGTAATAATTTTCCAAAGCACAAAGGAAGGTACAGAAGCTCTAGTCTTAATCTTAGAAACTTAAAATTGTAGTTCTGCTTAGAACCTGCAAAATTATCTGGAAATTTTTCTATAAGTAAAACTAACTACAATCCCTTGATTTACCCATGATTTAGTTATTACATTCTTCAAATTTCCGAGAAATGAAGATCGTTAGTAAAATAATAATGCTTCGATTTATAAACTTATTTTTAAACTATTATAAATAACAGAAGGAAACATTAGAAACAAATAAATTCGTTGAAGTCTCTAAAAGGAATATGGACTCTAGATAGTGGAGGGAATAAACCAACTCATTTCAAAATACATTAGGAAAATTTATTTAGATGTTAAAAGACAATGTCTCGCTTTGGACATTACAAGAGTTCCATGTATGCATTTAAGCCAGTAGCTGGAAGAGTGCCTTTACAACTTAACAGCAGCTTTCAACAGAACCTCTCCGAAATATATTTCTTTAAGATAACATGAACCAAAATACATTAAGTTTATGACTTACTCTTTAGGCTGTAAATAAAACATCCGTTTCCAAAATTATTTAAATAAATATTTCATCAATTACATTCTTTACTCACCAAGAAAATGTCGCTTTCACTTATATATACTTCCTGTTTCAAATTATACCGATTTCGATTCATTATTCAACCAAGATATTAAAAAATCTTCCATTTTTATTTTATTTTTTTAATTGCTATAATTTTATATCATTTATGTACATAATAATTTGAACCCTATAGGTTCAGTACTTTGGTAGAAAGCACTGTGTCTATGACAACGGTTATACAAAGTGGTGTTTTTTTCAAAATCATGCTCAACCGCTAAAATGGGATGGACCTCAGAGGGGCTCCACAACCCAAATAATTAACTGCCACAGCCGGATTTAAAACCAGGTCCTTGGAGTTAGTATCACAAAACAAGAAAAATATTTCCTCTGAAGGTATGTCGGCAAACGCTTTGTTTAGGAGACATTCAGACCTTATAATATCTTATAATATTTTCATTGTTGTGAATTATTGATGTTACATGAAATAAATAATACTCATTTTTTGTTTTAATTACTTTATTAATTAATCGAGAACATTAAATGTTGATCGAAGTGATTCCTTGAGCACTAAAACAGGCTCGGCATCTTTCTTCAACAGCAGCAGTTCTAGTGTTATTGTATCTCAAGATTCAATTATCCTTCTTCGAAAGGAATTTAGATCATTAATCATGAGCCTTGCATAGAATTTTTGTTTAATGTCATCCCATACCGAACACAAATACCATATTACACCATATATCGGCATATTCACCATTAGTATAAATTGAAGGCATAATGATTAGTACTCTGCGAAAGCCTCTTACAAACTGATAAAAGTTATTGACAGTTCCCAATTCTAATTCCAAATAGTATTAATCCTTATGTTGCCAATAGTTTTTATACAGTTAAGGATAGAAGGCCATATTAGTATTCTATCTAATCCATAAATAAAACAAAGCGCATACCTTCACTTTAAACAACATTTAATATGAACCTTAATGTTTATATTTAATAATAAAATAATGTAATTACAAATAAATATGTTTCATTTATTTCATATAACGTAAATAATTCATAACAATGTAAATCTTTAGAGGGTAATATCTGCTGCATAAAAAATTTGCGGACATACCTTCAAAGGAAACTTTTTTTTTTTAGGCTCTTAGTTCAAATTTTCATTTTGGCCACTTAACCCTGAAACACCCTGTATATAACACGGTCTTAGGTTCATTGCCCCCATCATAAGGTAATAGTAAAAAATGCTAAAAATATAAACACTACAGCAATGGACCAACACAGCATAAAACTAAAACACGAATTTCATTTTTAAAATTCACAAATATGATATTTCCATAATACATAATGATATATATAAAATCTAAGATACAGTAAATAAAAAACAAAATAATAGAAGAAATATACATAACAATAACATAGGACATTCAATTAAATTTAAAACTGTTACAAATAATTTAAGACCACACTACACAGATATCATAAATAGATTAGATATACAAAATAATTTAAATTAAAAAAAAAAAAAAAACCTGCTACCAAAATACTCGTATTTCTTCTAAGGAACGTTATAATGGAATGCTATTGTATGTCTCCTTAAACACTTCAGTAAATTTTTATTGCTCATAATTTATGATTAAAACTTAATGATACTTGATATTGTAGTCGGGTGCCTGCCACATCTGAATGAAACTAGAGACTTCTAAAAACGCATTGATACGTATTCTGTATGTTTAAACATGCAGATGTAAGAGCTTTCTGTATGGTGACTTATATATATTTTATATAAATGTTATGAAATTAAATTAATTCAAAAATATAAGATTTACACTTCAATTTATTAATTGAATTAGTATTAAACTTTTATATTTTTTACTCATTTATTACTAATAATCTTCTTGAATTTTTTCAATACTTTGGATATACACTGAATCCAAAGTATTGAAAAAATTCAAGAACATTATTAGTAATAAATGAGTGATAAATAATTAATTAATCGTTATTTCAAATAATAATAATAAATAACGATATATCTGAATTATTTTTTTAATTATAATTATATTCCACGCGCAGATATTCATATTGAAATCAATATTAATTTAAAATTTAAATATAAAATGATAGCTTTTTTAAGAACTGCTGTCGTAATCATAAGCACTTCTATGCGTCTCAATTTACATACTTCAGTAGGTACTTTTTTTATGTTTGAAAGCAGGATTAAACAAAACCTGCCTACAAGAAAATAAATAACAACATTGATTGACTGTTTCTTTTTTTTTTAACTAATTTCAAATTCCTCTTGAAAATTTCATCGTGTATATATAATATCATTCCCACATTTTATCACACCATATACGTAACCGTAATTTACATACCTCCGTACTCGATTCCTGTTTGAAGAGTACCGCTTGACGAGGTTGAGAATACACAATTTTTTCTCCTGGTTAATAATTCATTAGCTTGCGATATAAGAAATAATACATGGAGGAATCCTTTTTATACTAATATGAAATGTGATTTATTGTAAAGAGGATCGTACCTAAATATACTAAAAATAGGATTATCAGATACCATAACTTTAAGTTTATTATTTTTTTGGTAAAAAATCAACTAAAATCTCCTGAAACTGGAAAATATAGTTGTATCTAGAAAAGCGTTTTTTGCATGGATAAAAGAAGATAGTTGACAAAATATAATAAAATTCATAGTCTCATTTTACTTTTCTCATAATTCGGGCCAGGTCTGCCAAGAAAAACACATTTACGTTTGCATAAACCAAAGTACGATTATGCCAGAACACAAATTTCACTACTGGTATAGACAGACACGAACTAATTTTTTTTATATGTACAACTTAAAATGTGACTGTAAATACTCAATTCAGAGACGGTTTTATTCAATGGAAAAAAAATACGAAACATAATATTCATTTATTTCACTGCGTTTCAGCAAATCTATTAGGAAATAGAGTGAAAAAAAAAATATAATTAAATAAATTGACAATACAGAGAGAAATGCTTTATTCTGCCATGCTGCCTAATTACATTAGGTTGCTACATTACAATGCATACCAATCAATTCATGATCGGACATCTACACAATATATATATATA
>NW_027115673.1:150161-185304 GCF_000696795.3 Halyomorpha halys | reverse complement strand
TAGCATTATCACAAAAAATACAGCTTATTTCTTAAAATTATTTCTTTTTAACCTATCCATTCATTAAAGTATTTCTTTTAACAAACTTTTTCATTAATTTTTTTTCTTAGATTTGTATACTTATATATAAAATGAAAAAGTTTGTTAAAAGAAATACTTTAATGAATGGATAGGTTAAAAAGAAATAATTTTAAGAAATAAGCTGTATTTTTTGTGATAATGCTAAAGCAAAATTCATAATAGCAATCTATAAAACGTCGTTATATTGGAATATCTTTTCTTGTAAACATTTTCATTCCGTCAAAAAGAGAATAACATTTTTTATAGTCACATTGTTTTCTTACCCTCTAATTTTAATTTTAAAATAAAGTTTACACACATTAGTTACACGCTTATTTCAAATAATAAAATAAATGAGCAAGTCATACACTTATTCTCTTAGTAATTTTTAAATAGATAGTTATGATTTTATTTTTGAAAGACAAAATCTTGAATAAATTCATTTCACAATATACAATTATAAAACAAAACCTGAGTCTAGTGCTCCATTACAAAAACAATAAACAAAAGATAAAAAAGTTCTCTATAACAAAACAAAACAGATTGGATAATACAGAACTATTAACATAATATTCATTGCTCCATTATATTTAACTTAAAATGATGATAATTCTTTTAAATAAACGAAAGCGTGATATAAATGAAGATATTAATTGGCTTCGAAAAGTATTTACATAATAGAATTTATATATCACATACAAAATTAAACTTATTACATATTGTTACGATGTAAATATATAGTCTGTTCAATTTGGCTGCACTATCAATGTTCAATATATTTTCAATGTTTTGTAAGTCGCAAGATACAGTACGGGAGGCTTTAAGATATATTGTCTATTTTCTTCAAAGGTTGGAGAATGTAGGAGGATGTGGTACAAACTATTATTGAAATAATTTTTGCAGAATGGACAGAGTTCGTTTGCCTTGAAAGTGATGGTTTTGCTTCCATGGTGTAGTTTGATATGCCCCGGGTTTCCTACTCTTTGTTGGCTGATGCAACTTATTTTATTTATGTTAAATATGCTTCAGGTAGTAATTTAATTTAAGATAGCGCATGTGGGGAATTCAGTAGGTAATAATATTTAAATTTAAGGGATCTAACTGCAACCCTCACATTCTCCATTTCAACAAATTTATAGTAAGATATGTTTACAATAAAAAGTTGTATATTTGAAGAATGTAATTTCTATTACATGAAATTACATAGATTGGGAGTGGAACCGCGTGTTTCGGATGCCCTGAATGATGACCAAAAAAACATAGAAATGGTTTTAATTTTCTTTAAAAGGAATAATCTTTTGAATAAGATCTAAACCCAAAAGTTTGTCATATGTAATAAAAAATTCTAAAATAAGAAATTATTCAAACTTATTTAGCAATTAAAGAATTTCAAATCTTGTAATAGAATTATAAAGTGAGAAACGTGGGCGTTGAAGACCTCAGGGTTTTACGGCCAAAAGCCCCAACCAACAACAACAATAAAAGTTGTTAAAATTTCAATAAAAGAAGGTTTTTAAACTTCTATTTTTATTTTATTTTATTTATTTGTTATTATTATTATTTTTTTAAGATGTAATGTGAAACTATATCACATTTTAAAAATTTAAAGTTACCTTTCCTCAAACCAGCTGAACCACATTTTGCTCTAGAATTAACCTATAATATTTTATGAGTTATTTTGAAGATGGATGAAAGTGATCAATTCAAACAAATAGCATATTTAAAAAAAGAAATGCCAAACGTGACTCAAAATGTTGTTTTTTATTACTGCTGCCTAGTTTTTCGAAGATGAAGTTAAGCTGATCCAGTTAGGGAAGTAATTTATCAAGCATGGGATTGTGCCGGGACCTGATTGGAAGCAGCTGCCACTGGTTATAGAGTGGTAACTATTAAACAATTGCTGTATAATTATTGTTTAGCTAACTAGTAGCAGTGCTAAGCCTTAATGTCGTTCTGCTCCGCCTCAGGTTGTAATTGCCCCTCCGAAGACAGGCCCAATTAGAAGCAACGGATATAAATTACTAGAAATGTTTCTTTTATAAATACAGGTGTTTTTCAAGCACACCCTCTTAGCCTGTAATAGATTCAGTTGGTACGGACTAACGACATGTCAGTTCCATCGCAAACATATCTCTTTATATCTACTCATCTACTGTTTCATATTTTATTTCTTGATTGAATAAATGATATAATTGCTTGAAACAATTATGAGTTTTGAGGAGTGCAAATTTTCAACTTTAGCTTATATGTTGATATAAGTAATTTATACATTAACATTACCAATGTTGGCAATTTACTATCTTATAATTTAACTTAAACAACTGGTATAGGGAAGAGTTGCTTAAACATAATCCAGAAAAGAGTTTTTCACATAAGCAAGCGAAAGAAGTTGACGGAATCTGATAAAATTGGCCGAAAAGGACAACCCACATTTAAAACATAGGGGTGTCAAGAAAAATGCATTTGTACATGAACGGAATTTTATTAAATTTATAAGAGATCATCTAAGTAGCAACCCCAGAACTTGGGAAAAATTTATTTCTATTCAAAAGACAAATTTTTGTTTATTTCCTGCCTGAATTCAAAGCTCCCCCACCTTCGGTACCGGTTAGAAAAACATTTAAATAATAGTATAAAATAAAATAATAATTTCTCACAACCTCTTAAAAATTGTATTAAAATCGGATTAATGATTCGATCCATTATGCCCCAACACATATTTCACTACAGGCATGGTGGCACTTCTTTGATTTCTTTTTTTTTTAATAACTTATTTATTGTTATGTGCAACTGTATATAAATATATACAACAATTAAATTTGCTGTAGGTGATATAGTGACATGATACAAACATGTGGAGAATCTACCCACTGATAGAACTCCAATAACATTTCTAGAGGAGATCTCGAGGCCATCTTCTTTTCCTATCCCTAGGAGGTAATAGTAATATTTATTGGCATGATCATTCATTGGAATATTTGAGCATGCAATCAATAAAGTTAGTTATTAACTATAAACGATTTCAAGCGTCATTACTTCGGTAATGAAAAAGCAATAGGTGAAAGGTGAAACTGATTTCCACTTAGACGAAGTTTGAATTTTTATGTTCGTTGTTGACATTAGAAAAATCTAAGCATGCAAAATGTTTTTTTCCGGCATCATCTTAAATTTTTTTTCTTCGAAAATTATTTTTTAAAAAATATGTTTTATGGTATCCCCAATTTACATAAGTTCAATTTTTTTTCAATTCGTTAAAGTAAAATAATTGTTCCTTATTAGCTTTCTTTATTTTAATTTATCAATTTTAACAAAATTTAATAAAACTTTTTTAAAAATAATATTGTGTTATTAATAAGTGTTATTCGTAAAAATGTATTTCTAATAAAGAAGCTCAACAGTTCCTAAGATTGTTTCAAAGCCGTCATCGTAGGAATAGATTCACCCAAAACCCTAACCTCCTTTACTATTAATGGCTTACAATTATATTCTTATTTGGGGTCTATTTCATAGGATCTTGCAGATCTCTTCTTTTCAATAAATAATTAACTTTTTATTTATTGTTCTTATCCACTAGTTAGCCTAAAGGGCTTATAAGACATTTACTGAGCTCGATTTTGATAACGCATAAAGTATAACAAGATCTAAGAAACTACATGGTTACAAAAAATTGGCAAAGTGGATTAAACTTGATTTTACTTTATCGTTATTTGTTTTGTTATTAATTCTACCAAGTTTTTAGATCAAAATAATATTTTTCCTACGATGATCCACATAAGAAAGCATTATAAGGCTTTGTGGAGTTAGTTAAAAACTGCCATCGTTGGCTCAGTAGTTAAATCCATAAATAGACGAAAGATTCTGTTATTATTATTTAGTCTTAAAAATACATATAAATAATTTTCAGAATCTAGAACCCGAAAAAAATATGTTAAAAAATTCCCAATCATCTCGTCTATTCTGTAATGTTAAATAGTCATAGTTTTGACTCTTGTAAATGCACTGAAAACAAAGAAATAATGAATATGCAAAATTGAAAAGTGTTATGAAATAGAACCTAGTTTATAAACTTCTTTTCAAATCTCAGCCATAATATTTAGCGAACTAAACATACCAGAATTAAGAAAAAGTAGTTTAAGTGCTTTTTGTTTCATTTTGGGATTTATTACAGGATAAATAGCATATACATAATTTTTTTAATTAGTCAGTACATTATCTATATTTACTGATTTTAATAGGAAAGCAAATTTTAAGACGAATTAAAATATTGAGTATTTTTTTCTCCAAAGAGGCCATTGTCAAAAACCACATTTTCTTACAGATTATTACGATGTGCGAGCAAACGATGCGGAAACTTTAACAGGTATTCATCATAATACTTGAAATATTTAATTATTCAGTGATCATCATAAAGGCAACTATTTAGGTTTTCTTGGTCTGTCGAGAAAATTTAAATTACGATGATGGATTCTTAATGAAAATTGAAAACTAAAATCGTGCTATTTTTTGCACCGTTTGGACATATAAAAACCGTTCACAAATGTTTGCATGATAGGACTAGGTCACATCGAATCATAGATGTACTTGACATATAGTATGTGATATTCATAAAAAAAATCCAGATTAAGGTGAACTGGATAAATACATATCTGGATCTGTACCGCTACAATTCACGAAGGGTCAGAGGTTCATTAATTTATAAAGAAGTACTCAACTTGAACAACACTTGTGCGAGGAGAAGGTTTGTTAATGATCACGCTCAAATGTTTTCATAAGTAAGGTTAACCACTTTATGAGGCTATGTGGACCTTGCGGGACTCCTGAACTCACAGGATTGACTCACGGCTACAGTAAAAGAATACATGTTTAAAATAGTTTCGTCGTATTAAGTTGTTTTCGCTGAATTTAAAAAAGAGTACCATTTCGAAATATAATGAAATTAACTCCTTAGTTTCAAGGAGTATTAGTTTTTTTTTGTTTTGTTTTCTCGGCCAAGACTCCCATTGGAGTCCTATACTGCAGTATTAGTTTTAATGAGCTTTAAACTTAGGCCTTATAATATATCCCAAGCATTTTTATGCCTTCATTACCATACGCTAATTTCTAGAAGATTACTGCTATGTTGGAACACTTTACATCCAGCTTCCAACAAATGACAAATCACCTTCTCTATCTCATCTTAGCTGTTCTGTCAGTAAGGGATGGGAGGAAGTTGGATCTTGCCAATGTCTCTTCAATCATTTCCTTATCAGCAGCAGTGGCATCTTACACGGTATATTTTCTTCTAAGATAAGATCAACCCTGGAACTGTTGTTGATAGTTGATACAATTGTTGATTTGAACAATTATATATATGATAAAGAGAATTAATTTTATTTTTATAATACATAAGACATTTAAGTGTGATATACGTTTAATAGCACCATTTTGTTTTTGTTTTTTTACAACATTAACACTTTTTTTCCGATCCCTCTAAAACATTAAATTAATTGATTACATTACGCATGGTCACACAATTTAAATTGGATATTACCTTCTTCTACCAATGGTACTTGAAGGTATACGGGAAAATACTTATCTTACTCGCATATTTCCGTTCCGAAGCAAGCCAGGTGTAAACTTATTGAAGTGATAGTTATAAATAAGCTCTGTAGTAATTTAATCGAACTAGTTAATTACTAATTATTTATTATGTTTGGAGAAAAAAAAAAAAAAAAATATATATATATTGTTATTTGGATTTCTAAGAAATATTAAGAATTCCTTGATAAATGAAAACAGCGCTATAGACACTATGTGCAGGTCATAGTGCACGGAGAGAGCTCACACGGATCCCTGAAGAACTACGTTATCTTGAATCAGCTCCAACTGAGAGCGCTAGTAGGAATAAAACAGAAAGCATTAAATATTTAAATGTTGAATAAAATAATAAAAAAATTTTTATAGTTGAATAGTCGAGATAGTATTTAGAATGATCTTACAAACTTGATTCTTGTGGTTCATTCAAATTCCTAATTTTGTATTATGATGGTTACGTACTTGTGGTGGTGTGTAAGATGCGAGAAATTTAGTCAGGCTTAAAAAAAAATGTATCTTTCTTAGAACGAATGAGGGTTAAGTTCAACTTAGAAGTTTCCATGGCGTTTTCCCATAGATGGGCTTCACATCCTCAAGTATCCTAAAGCACATAAAGAGACTAGGACGTTTTCCAACTTTTAGGCTGGTACTTAAACTAAATAGCGAAATCTAATAGGAAATTCAAGTTGATTGAGGCTTAATCGTTACAATTCATAGAATTATATAAAACATCAAACATTTATACAATACAAATCAAACACTTTGTGATTAGGCATAGAAATGCCTTCAGTTCTCAGCAAGTAAATACTGTTGATATATAAGCTTTAAGAAATAAAGATCTATACGAATTAAATTAAATAAAGTCATTAAAAGACGTGGTTCTGAAAGTGGATGCCGTGGCACTGCGGTGTCTCCGATGTCTATCAAAGGTGCTGAAAATACCACATTCTCGAAATTTTACAGAAAATAAAATAAAATAAATTTAAAATTAAAATAGCAAAAGTACAGTGTATTCCAGTTCTTAATTTATATATCGTCTTCTTTTCCTTCATATGTAACCGTTCTACGAATAATTGTGCCATTTTTATTCTTTTTTAGCTCGACAAGGGTGCCGCAAAATATTTTTAACCCAACAAAGGTGCCGTGGCGAACAAAGTTTGTGAACTGCTGATCTAAAGTATCCGAGACCTCAACGAAGGAAGTTCACAAGTCCTTGTTGATTTGGTTAGTTGCAGCCAAACCAAAATTGAGAGATTTTATTGATATTAGTAATAATATTAATTATTTAAAAAAAAAAAGGCAATAGTTTCTAAATATTATCAGAATATTGATGTTTTAAATACAAACATTGCTAGCAAGGAAAAGTCTTTCCTGGCAGTCAACTCGAAACTGGAAGAAGATAACGTTAGGATTGTCCTCGGGTTTACACACCTTATAAAATTATTTAATGAAATTGTTCAACCTTAGAATAATAAACTTAAATACTTTGTAAAGCATATTTAAACCACTTGACTTAGACGGGCTCAAAATCAATTGGTGGTCAGTGAAGATCGGAATAAAATTAGTGGAAGATTTATCATGTTTCTTAGCAAAGTATTTGAAAGTGATGTGGTCAGCAGTGCTTCTGACAGCATAGATTTCCTTTCTACCCAGGCCTTTGAGTTAAAATACTATACATTTGTATGCAAAAAAAAACCGTTAAATGCAGTTAATAAAATAACATATGCACAAAAAAAAACTGCAAATGTGATACAAAACAGTTAGAATATTCAAATCTACTACTAATGTACAATAAGTTCTTACTAAGAAAGAAATTGGAGGAGCAATTGAAAACTAAACAAATGAATATTTTAATGACTACGTCTATTAAACCCCACTATTTTGAATATTTTCATACTGTTTGAAATGGAAGCAACAGAAATACAATTTGCAGCAACATTATCAAAGCATTTTTATAAACATCTAAATTTTTATAATTTACAACTATTTAAGAATATAAAAAACTAATTATATTTATATTAAGATTTTATATGGAATATACTAAAGATGTTTGAGAGAGAAGAATACCTACTGGTAGTATTAAAGGTGAGAAGAGATTTACTATTATTTATTTATTTAGAGATTTAGATGTAGAGATAATTCATTGTCTATCCGAATGAGTAAAAAACTAATTATATTTAATATGTATTAAATATAATTAATTAATTCTTTTCCGTTTCTTTAAACTGTTTATATATATTGTCCTTTTTCAAAGTGCGTGTAACATAGATAAACAACGTTAAAGTTATATTCTTAAAAATTACGTTTGACTCAAATTACGTTGAAAAATTATTTAAAACCAAATTAAATAACAGATAAAAATTAATTTGTTTAAAATATGCATAGATAATGTTGTCAGATCAGTAATAATGATAAACAATTACAGATTGCCATTTTTTTTTTTATTTTTGATAAAGGATAATACACATTTGAATGTTAAACTACCTTTCATTTCCGTATCAGTAGCTAACATCTAAGAGCTAGACTCCTATTTACACCTCCAGAAATAGACCAACTCCCCCGCCTTAGGAGAAATATCTTTGATTCAGATAACAACAAGGTAGCTTCTCACCGCAACCAAAAGGAGTGCTTCTATTGGACTTATCTTGAGAAGGTTTTGTCACTGGACAATGGACAGGGACCATTAGCAAGCGAATTGTGAAAAAACATTTGTTAGATCGAACACTAACTTAGGAAACTTTAAAGTTATTAATTTTCTTATATAGTGATTAAAAAAAAAATGAATTTAAATAACATTTAATATAATATAATCGACATTTGGTATCTACCAAATAAGTCTTTCATAAAATAAATTTGTATAAATTAATATGTGTGTATTATCCGCTCTATTGAAATCATAAAATTCAGTCAGTACCTAGTCACATAGGTTTATCTGGAAGCGAGATTGCTGACATTGCTGCAGCGTAAGGAAAATCGTGACAACGAATGCTAAGGTCTCAGTGCCAGATCTCATCAAATTCTTAAAGAAAGAAGATAAAGATAAATAATTATCTTTATTTAGCTTGCAATCAACCTGGTACCTTGTTTTGGCCCGAGCCTTAGAGTCAAACGAAAAGGTTTAACAATAGAAATGCTACAGACAAAGCACCTCAAACTCATGAAAATGAAAAAGACAGAAATTATTCTATTATTCAATGCGACGAATGATCCACGAAACATTCCATTCAGATAATAACAATATCTACATTTACAGTATTCTAATACCTTGTCCCGGAAAGTCTCATTCTGCAAAATAAATTCTGATTTTCAATTAATGTAGGATTCGACCCTGAAGAACCCACAGCTCTGGGACTCGCGCCCCAGCCCGCTCAACTATCAGGTCCTCTGTCCTTTTGTTTTTAACAAATAGTAAAGTTAAATATAAAAGATTTTATATCATATAACTAACAAAAGAATGAATCTATCATAGATTCACAGATACTAATGGCTTAAACAAACAAGAAAAAAATAAATAACTTTCTACTGTAAATGGAATTTTATTCTTACTTTTATTCGTCGCTCCAGAATCCTGGCAATTCCTTCACTATCTATCCAGCCAGATCCAAAAAAATTGAAATGAATGTTCTGGTTTTTAAGAAAAATTTGTAAATCGATAGAATATTTTATTAGTATTTTTTTTGTTTTACACAATTTAGTGAACTATTATTCTAGCCTTTTTATACTATAAATGGATGTTCTTTTATTCATCAAAATCTGATATACATGGACTTTTGAAATCATGTACTCTTAATTGTCAATAATTAATTTGTTTTCAATTTATAATTAGAAACTGAATTTTAATTAAATATTATTTATTTTATCTATTTGTTTTTCTTTTTACTGTTCATTATTATGCTACTATTTTAGTCCTTATTGTATTGTATATTGGTAGTCTGTTATTCATTTGAAAATTAGTAAATATAAACTTTTAACATCATTCACCCTTTATTAATAATTATCATTTTTTTTAAATTTACTTATGGAAGTTAATTTTATGATTAATATTGTTTTACTGTTTTTTATTTTATTTTTTTGATTCTTTTTATTTCTACTCTTAGACACTAAAGCCCCATATATATTTTCTGTATCATTATTCTGAAGAGATTCCTCCTAGAATAAATTTAAAAAAATATTTGTTACAGTAGGGCAAATAATTTCAATAAATTAGCTATTTTTTCCATATCATTATGCACTAATTTTGTTATATTATCTTATACAGAATTTTAATAAATTAGCCATTCAAATATAAACAATTTTGTATATCCCAAGCAGTCAGAGAAATAAATGAGACTCAAATGGAAAGTGTTAAATCAGTCACGGACCTTATCAATATTATCATGCTAAGGAACGGTTGAGAAAACCACTAACTACACCGATGCCGAAAAGCGGAAGAGTGGAATTAGCGGAGTTGAAATTAGAGATATAACAAGTGCTAAGGGGGGACCGCCGTGTGATTATTGTCGATAACCATCTTCTCAACTCTTTAACTTAGCAAAATATGCAACGAGGCCATGGACCAACATGGACCGCTCTGGAACATGGGATTTTGGCAAGTGACCGCAGAGATTGGTACCCTGGATCAGATTGATGGTCCATTCCCACAGTCCGTTTTGCGGCCAGCCACCTGATGAATTTCAAATGAGAAGACAATATGAGTTCTATCTCTCGTATGGAAATGTATTTGTCGAAGAAAGATCACGAAACAGATGAGGAAATAATTGCTCCAGCATCAGTCATTCCAGTTCTCAGTAACTATCGTCTCGTGCAATGATAAACTGTTGAGATATCGTCCGACATTTGATTCTCTTCGGCGCTCGAAATAGCAAAATTGTTACCTGTATTGATATGAAATGAGTATAACAAACAAGGCTATCAAAGACATACAGAATACACCATGTATGGCCAATCGTTGGATCAATAAAACGACAATTGATGGATATTCGGTTTCCTATTGAGATTAATTTGGACAATAACTATAGTACAATAAAACTTTATGTGACATTGAAGTGATACACACATCTCAGGCACTGTTAAATAAATTGTAATAAATAGAAAATCAACAATCTAAGCAATGACCAACCACTTTTGTAGAAATCTGGATAATGAAAAATAACGATGCATTGCCAAGAGTAAACATATTGCGAAACAATGTTAACTAAGTTTAATTGATTTTTAAGTAAAAAAAAAAAGATCGATACTTAATTAATAATAATATTTATAGTTTATAACTGTATAAAATCATATATACAATAAATCATTACACAGGGATCACTAAAAACGTTTTTATAGTAAAGAAAAGACCTAGAATCGTCCAATAGAAATATGAATATGAATAAATAAAATTTATTGAGGAAAACATTTTATTCACAACTTAATGGCATTCGTTTATTAGAAATAGCTCAAAAAAAGGGAGTTGGCTTTCAAAAGGTGGAGCAAAAATGATTTTCAGGTGTTACAGATATTGATCCTTTCGTCAAAAATGTGTTTTCGATTTAAAACCCTTTTAAGTATCTGCCATCTTGTAAAATCATGTTTTTTTCAGGATTTCCTCACAAAGTGGCATCTAATGTATTTTAGACAAAACAATGTTATTACCAATGTTAAAGATCATTAACCAGGATACAGCCATAAACCTCCCCACCAAATTTAGCATATACAGTGCTGAATTATACGGTGTCGTTGAAGCTTTCAAAATAGCAAACAGAAAATATAAGAATACAAAAGTTGCAATTCCAACAGATTCCGCTTCCAATGCAATCGCTCAAAAACATGCATCGACAACATATTTCATCTTACCTAATAAATAACATAATAGAAGAAGTTCATAGTTCATCAAATAACAAATTTAAGGCCCAATGGGTTCCAGGTCATGTGGGTTTGTATGGCAATGAGCGAGCTGACAAGAAAGTTAAACGGTGTTCGGGAAGAGTGGGAAATGCGAAACTTCCTTTACATGAAATTTTCAGATGGATGAAAAAAACGTCACTACACGCCCAAGGTTCTCTAACACTTGTGCAGTTTTGTACTAAAAGTATAATAACCAAATTTTATACAAAATATTTATAATTATTCCCAAATATATATCTAGAAATATTGAAATAGCAATTGTGAAAATGGTCTGGAAACTGAATTTTTCATTTCAGAATAAATTGAAATTAATTCTCCTGAATGTAAGATCATATTTAACCCACTATTTTTTTGTTAATATGTATGAATGTATGTATGTATTCGTAAATATGCGAAAATGAGAATTTTGAAAAAAAAAAATTAAAATTAAAATAGCTGACATCCCAACCCACCCTAACACAGTCCTAACAACATACGCTGATGACACATGTATACTTTCTGTAAACAATGACCCAACTAATGCATCACAAACACTACAGGCACGCATAACATCTATTGAAGAATGGTGTAAAAACTGGAGAATCAAAATGAATCCTCACAAATCCCACCAGATCACCTTTACTCGCCGTTGTAAACCTCTGCCCTCCTGTCCTACAGTATCCTTTCTAAATACACCACTAATGCCTGTTGAACAGATTCGATACTTAGGACTCCATCTTGACAAGAGACTTACTTGGAATCCACTCACAAGACTGAAACGACAATAAACTGTTCGTAGATTCCGATTGCTACAACACTTACTTGACAAACGCTCTAAACTTCCCATTCACTACAAAAAATTAGTATACACTACAATAATCAGACCAATTTGGACTTATGGAATTGAGCTCTGGGGCTCCACCAAACCATCAAATTCTTCCCGCATCCAATCGTTACAATCCAAAATCCTATGTAAAATCCTTGATGCTCCTTATTACGTCACAAATAAACTCATTCATAAAGACCTTAATATCCCATTCGTTGCAGATTTGGCCCAAAACAGATATGCGTCTTTTCATTCCAAACTCCTTAACCATCCTAACCCATTAATTCTTAATCTTTCATCCTTAACAATCCCTGATAATCCTCCGAGGCGTCTGAAAAGAAGATGGCCACGGGACCTTCTAATTTAAATTAATGTTTGAAGTACCACCAATGGGTGGTTCCTTCCCAAGATTTTCAAGTGTATATGAAACGTACTACATATTTACCTACTTATACATATTACCTATTGTATTATTTTGTACAGTTGTAAATTACATTAAATAAATAATTAAAAAAAAATACATATATTCTAATAAAATAATTTTTTAGAATACTTCTTAACTTTATTTTAATAATATATCTGGAGTTGTTTGGCCCATATGTTCTTGGTGTATATTTGTGCTTCCATAAATTCCCTATCTGCTCACCGTGATCACTGGAATCGGATCGTTTGTTTTTCTTCTATTTTAATGAAACGTGTGTTCTATAAACAGCAACACTGCGGTCGAAATGTTATGGCTACCCGAATGATTGTAATATATTGGCGTAGAAAACAAGTAATACGTCCGTTGTTCCAGGCTTTTTTTTAATCCTTATGCAACGTATAAGAAAGTACCAAGTACACATTGTAATCTAATAAAAAAAAAAAAAAAATCGTATTGTCGAACTCATTGCTTCAGAAGGAATTTCAGGAAGGAACAATGGTCAGCAGCAAGGCAGCAGAAGATACAGGTCTGTAAATTATGAAGTTACGTCAATTGATTTCCGAAAACACCTCAAATCACATTGACGATTGAGGTTGATACGTACATCGACAATACATATCATTGTTCATAATACATATTATTGTACATACATGTTTTATAATCCATAGAGATAAACACGTATCATAAAAAAGAATGTTTTTTTTTAGTTCCGTGTTCTTCAAATATTGTGGTGAAGATCTGCTAAATACTTACATATGTGAAAAGTATCTAAGTAGATTCTTCATAAAAAGATACGTAAAAAGAAGATTCCAAAAATTTATTTAAAAATACATTTAAAAATATATCACTCGATAAGCAAGCTCCTAGATTTGGTTCTGGTGCGATTTTACTTAGATTATAATATTTGTGAAATATCATTGTCATGTGTTTCATTTTTTTTCTTTTTAAAAGCTTATTTAGCATACTAAGTAAAACTTACAGTAATCTATATTCGTTCATCGTGAATAAGACATAATACTTCGGCATGTGCATGGCCGTACAGCGGTGAAAAAAAATATATTAATCAGAAATGATAAATTATTAATTTAATAAAAACAATTTTTTTTAAGCAACTACTAATTGTAATAATTCATAAAACACTACGACAATTATATACAATTTTTTCAAGATTTTGGTTTCAATTGCCTTTTCCGTGCTGAAATGTCACGACCAGGGCCCTGTTTCATAATAAAATACAAACTAATACTATTAGTCTTGTAGATTTATTCATTTAATTACACAGACTTGTACATTAGTAACTTGTACTTTAGTATTTTTTAATTCCTGTAATATCACTAATAGTCATCCCTATCATGAAAAAAAATAAGTATTAGTATTATTACCACACTATGAACTAATACTATTAGCTTCCATTATGAAACAGGACCCTGATTGACTAGGGCTGCATGACCCCCTAGTTTGATCTTGGAAACGCTCTTGCATATAGGTATTACATTTTTTATTTCAACACAATTTATAAAATATTTTATTACGCTGAATTATCATTCGCTATAAGGAATAAACAATTGTTTATTCAATTTAAAAAAAAAATATTGTTTACTAGCAAATAATTTTATTTTTGTTCTTATGTAAAGATTTATAATGTATATACTTTAATTAATTATATAAAATATTTTTATTCAAGTAAATTTAACAAAGATATTACTAATACTTTAGTACATTAATTATAAAGATCTAAAAATGTGCATATTAATTATATGTACAATACATATCATTAACATAACAATTCTTTATGGACATACAAATTTATTTAAAAAAATTAGGAATGCCCGCATTTCTTATAATCATTTCCGGTTCTTGACTAAAGAAAGCCTAATTGCAAAATCAATAAGACAATTAGGAGAAGGCATTAATAACATGTTTGAAGGAGAAAAAACTGGGGAGGCCATGAAGTGGATTAAGACCTCGAGACTGAGGCCTCGGGGTAAGGGGCGCACGGGTCGTTGTTTACATAGCGAGAGATTTAGTGTTCCCTCTTGATGAAATGAAAGGGTTGTTGTCGCCTCCGGCTAGACCGATTTATGTCTACTATAGCGATGGGCACCAGCTCAACCTTTTGCCTTCATTGTTCAGCGGTATTTTACCAAACGTCAAGAAGTTCAAGTAGATACAAGATAATTATCAATGCAGGTAGTCCAGTCAATAGGATCAAGGAACCAAGAGTTAGGTGATTCTTTAGCTAAAAGTAAGTCATTAATTTGTAAATTTAACTTCAATATTGCAATAATCCACTTAGGTTTAGCTTACATTGATATGGATTATATTGATGATTGATATCAGTATATAATTTAATTTACGAAAAAATCTAAAAATATCAGAAACTCCTTGAAATGAAGTCCAAAGGAAATAGTTTCGACATAAGTATATATATTTAAAATATGAACTTTTTTTTTTGTAATAGTGCTTATGAAAAATATGTAATTTATGAAAAGGTTTGACAGTTATATAGTACAAAAAATAATATTAACATGCCAAATACGCCCACATAGCAAATATACAAAACCCATTATTACGCTGAGCTGAAGTGATCCATCCTTCCGATGCAAGTATTTCATAGCTTCCTTTCTATTCCAAGTAATTAGTACTCAATTCCCCTCCTAAATCCTATAAAACCTGCAATCCAAATTCTCAGTTCAATCCTGTATTACCAGGTCCCGTTAATCTCATATCTACCTCCACCTCATCGAACTGCTGCGTTTGAGAAATCATTTTTTTATCTCTGGAACGCCATCCCTTCTACCGTACATCATGTACCAATCCTCCCCTCGTTTAAAACCCTTCTGCTTAACTACCTTTTACTTCACCAATCTAATCCAATATTATAATGGTACAGATATTTTGTAACTACCTTTTTGTTTTGTTTTTTATGTATTTAGTCAGTTAGTTTTTTAATTAATTTATTTTTTCTTCTCTTTATTTAAAATTACTTATATATAATTTTATTATAGGTTGTAATTAAGTGTGACTACACTGTTTTTTGGTTGTTGTATGTATTAGTAAAATTAAAAGTACACTTGTAATTGTTGTAAAGGGACCTATTCCCAGAATAATAAACTATTTTTTATTTCGTTTCAAATATAATTGAATTTCCTGAACTGTTTTAGACCATAGTAACTGTGACAGCATCATACTGCCACTATTACACAATTATCTCCAATCCCGACGTGACAGCCGTGCGATCGAACTACAGGGATCTACGTTCAGTCGGGGGGCATTAGACAACACACTAGGGAGCTTAAAGTTAACAAATAAAAGGCTATCAACTTTCGCCTTGACATTCTGCTCTGCCTCTCGGAGATTACCGTCCGTACAATCTGGATTATGCAAATATTCCTCGAAGTGAGTCATCTTGACATCATCTTCTCGTCAGGACAGCGACCTAGTTAGCATTTTATTATTTGTTTAAACTCTAACTTCGTATCAATAGCATTAAAAAAAAAAAAAAAAAGAACCTTTTAGAGAGAGATATTTTTTAAAAGCTGTTAGTATTATTTTTTGTATTTGTGTATAAAAAGAGCATAACGCTTTGGTTTTAAGACTAATAAACGGCGAAAACTCCTGCTATAAAAGATTTTAGTGTTTAAATACTAAAATGTTTTGTATAACAGCATCTGTTTATATCTTTTATGTATTCCATTAGGTAGCTTCTATTTACAAGGTGAGGCTACTCACCTTATAAATAAATAGTAATAGTAATACAATAAATAAATAGTAATACAAGGTATAAAAATACTAGACACATATCCTAGGGTTCTTACCAATGCGTTCTAGGGGCCGAGAAAAAATTATTTTTAAATTTTTTTTATGTTATCGTAGGCCGTCTCTACATGTATGTAATAGTTATTATATACCAACTGATTTGTTTGTTTTTTTCGAGTAGAATAAGTACAAAAGGTTGTCGATTGTATTAAATGACTTTGATAAGTGTAAACAAAATAAACATCAAAAGTCGCTTCCAGAAAAGCATACCAAAAGAATTTTTTTAGAAAAAATTAAGTCATATTCGTCCTAAGCGTCTTTTGAAACCCTTAAGTACGAATTTTGATACAAATCAAAAATTATAATTTTTTGGGATTGATCTTTGTAAGATCAAGATACTTTTATGACATACTTTTTTTCTGCCGATTTCTCTCGTTTGTAAAATAAATTCATAACTCCTCACCATCTTATCAAGATCCAACGTAATTACAACTGTTCGAAAGCTGAGTTTCTGCTTTTCCAACAGATACGAATCTTTTAGATTTATCTTATATGGTAGAAAAAAACCTCTCAAAATTTTCTGTCAACCAACAACCAGTTCGGGAAATGAGAAGACTAAGAAACATTTCTCGAACATTTTATTTTATATCTCCAGTTCTCATTTGTTTAGTAATAATAGGAAACAAAAGTTCACAGAAGAGAAAGTATCCCCAGTTAACTATACTACCTTTGGAATACGTCCAATTTTTTAGTATTGGATATGCCACTATTTAAGCAAAGGAGCGCTTTATAAGCTAAGAAGAACGTAGTTTTAGAACAAGCTCTGCTAATATTGTTAATGTTAATTAAATGTATTCGTTGATATTTATTTGTTGATTAAAAGAAGGATAGAGGAACGTTTACAATGCAATTAAAACCTGCACAAAAATGCAAATAATTAGTGAATCCTTTTTTCAAAATAAAAATTATTTTATTAACCTTTATAATATTTTTTTTAAACTACAATATTTCCAGTTGAATAATCAGTATTAGTTTAGAACATCTATCAATATCAAAAAAAGCATTTGTATGACCGATATTTCACCCCAATTTCCAAGGTTTATTTCATTATCAGGCTTATTTCATTTTATTTCATATATCAGGGCTTATTTCTAAAAGGAGAATCTATTTATTCTATTTAATCGTCATTAATATTTATTCATTCTAATTAATCTCCAACTTCCATTGATATAGCTACCTGCTATATTATAACAATTAAACGTACCTGCTGTACCCATAAGTACGAATATGCAAACCGATTCAAATATATTTTTATTCTCAGATTTCTGAGTGTATGTAAAAATTGAATTCAAATCTAGAATTCATAAAAATGGGTCTAATTCGGATACTTCTTAAAACAGAGGTAAAAGAATAGAAACTTATTAATCAAACAATAACTGACATAGACATTGTATTCAAAGCCTTACGGAAACAGATATTCAAAATAAATAAAAATACAGCAAGTCTGAAAAGCGCACAATTCCAGATTTATTATCGTTAAAGAGTCGATATTACACAGATGAGGTAGCTGAACATGTTTAGTTTAACCGCCTTAGTTGTGGCAAGACACGGATTATTCCAAAAATTATAAAGTTGTACCATATCTATAATAAAACCAGGATGGTAAAGGAGTACTTACGAAGATGAAGAGTGATGTTGACTTCACCAACTCCTTCCAGCATGGTAGAGGACTGCCACCAGGTGAGGTTGTCCATGATGTTGATATCGGTCATGTGCGAGGGAGGGTACATCCCCCAAATGCAACGCTGACATGACTCAAACTGCTTTGCACCAGTTTGCACGCAGAAGTCACTCGGTATTCCATCTTCCCCGCACGTATTCGTAGCTTCCAAGTCTTCTCCACTAAGTTGAAAAGCAGCATTTTCGAATTCGGGTAAGCAGCGCTAAGGACAAACAATAATAAACATTAAAAGTTATACATAATAAGAACCTTATTAAGTTATTTTATCTCATTATCTGATTACGAGATAGATATCCAACCCAAGGTATGCGCACCATAATGTGGAACGTTGAGGATTCGAAATTGTCATGCGGTCAGCAAGAAGCTAGGGTTTAAAATTTTAGTAAGAACAAAGTGACAAGTTTCCGAGATTCTTTGGGTGATAATTTGAGACATTGGAGCCAAATCTCAAAAACTCTATGATCTAATTATATTTTTTCTTTGTTCATTATTGAATAAAAAAAAATAATTATAATAAAGTTTGCATTTCGAAGTAACTATATAAATATTTTTTAACTATATTTTTATTTTCTGAAAATTTTATTTACAGGAAATTACCTACATAATTAAGTTTGGGACTAAAATATTTGTATCGCTTTTTTTATCTAAGTAGATGCATCGAAAAAAATTACTTTTTTACAAGGATAAGCGAGATTTGAGAACACTTACACTAGACCATTTTCACACTCTGTAATATTTTTGTTCATTATCAAGTAGATAGAAGAAGTAGTGTTTTATTTTATCTTTTTTTTTTATATTTCTTTCATTTTAGTTTACCAGGATTGTTTGAAATCTTGTGGAGGGGGTGTTACGACTCCATAGAATGCGGTTAGCTGACAGGGGCCATGCCAGCTGACCGAGTGATATCAGCTAATTTAGTGAATATGTTCCGTCTATAAATCGGTCTTGTTTCTGTATTCAGGGAGTGTTATTTTTTTTTAATAAAATTTTCCCTCTGACACGTAACTTGTATCTTGTAATTGTTGTACAGATCGTGTAGCTCTTACATTACAAACGTAAGGCCCACCAGGCCGATATAGTATTAAATAAATAAATAATTATACAAATCTATATCTATTAATTTTGGTGTCAATTTATAAAAAATTACAGGTGCCTATTTTTTTAGTTATATAGTAACAATTTAGAAGGGTGTGCTAATTTCGATTAAAATCCTAAATCACGTTCTAGTTTCTACGAAAGCAAATTTCTAATTACTTAGAAGAAATAAAATGAAATCTAGAACCGAGAAATTCGTGTTATGCTCGAACATAAATCTTACTACAGAGAGAATGTGAGTGAAAATTTTCAATCCTGAGGACTTAATTTATTTTCCATTTGCAGCGGGATTTCAGAGCTTCCTAATCTTTCAATATGAGAAAACAAAAGACATCTATAGTACAATATTTATTTCAAAATAGCACATTGTATAATAAATAAAAAAACTCACGAAAAGGGAAAAAAATATATAGTTTATTTGTTACACCAAGAGATATAACCAAGCGCTCAAAGCGGTGGCCAATAAAAAAAAAATTAATTTCACATGTAGTACATGGCTTGAGGAGCCACCATTGATAACCTGAGGTGGTACTGTTAATGGAAAGAGCCTTATCTCCAGGATTCAATTAAACAGAGGCACGTATAGCGGGCCAATACAGCCCGCCCCATTAGCTATTATACTTTATAAGAAACGCTAAATTATATTCTTGTAAGTTAGAGAGATGGGTTCAGTCTGACTTGGAGAAACCAATTTACATACAGTGAGATGTTTTAGCTACCTTTATAATTCTTCCAATTGCTATCATAAATTCTTTAATAGCTAGTGTAACTTTCACCTTACCGAGTTATATAAATGTAAATTAAGTAATTTCTCATTACAAACAGCACGGATTTCAATTGTAGACAGTACTATCGAATGTGCAATTGAAATATTCAAACACTAGCTCTCGTCACTGGAATAGATAAACAAGTATACGTAATTTTTATTTATTTGTTCTAAAAGATTCTGATACGGTGCGCGCATCACATCAAAATTCGTTTTTATGGTTCCCAGATGCGAACATGAAGAAAATCAACAGTTTTCTTGCCAATATAACACCAGTTTAACAAAAGATAACAATACAGTGCTTCGTGAATGTGGTCGGAAGAGATCGGGCGGTCGCTGCTTTTTCCAATTCCAACTCTTGTTTGTATTTATCCTTTTTTTTTTCTCCTTTAGTTTTTCATCAGATTCTTTATTTTTTTTTTATTTATCCATAATTTATTACCACTAGGAAAAGGAACTAAATTTTTATTTCAAATAAGCTAAATAAAAGAAATTTAAGATAAAGATTTTTTTAAATATTTGTATCGAAGAATGGTGCCAAAACTGGAGGATTAAAATAAATTCTAATAAATCCCACCAAATCACTTTTACCCTTCGTCGTAAACCTTCGTCTTGCCCTACGATATCTTTTAATAATACCCCACTTATTCCTGTTGAACAGATCCGTTACTTAGGACTAAATCTATACTTAAGTTTTCATTTACCAAGATATTTCTGATTCCACTTCTAATGTTTTTTATCAAAAAGCCATTGTAAGAGAATTTTCATGACTGACATGGAATCCTCATACAAGACTGAAAACACAGGAAACTGCTCGTCGATTCCGACTATTACAATATTTACTAGACAAACGGTCCAAACTTCCAATCCATTACAAAAGACTGATCTACATGACTATTATAAGGCCTATTTGGAAATACGGAGTTGAGCTATGGGGCTCCACTAAACCTCTAATTCCTCTCGAATCCAATCCCTACAGTCCAAAATCCTTCGTAAAATCCTTAATGCTCTTTACTTTTTCACAAATCAAATCATCCATCAGGACCTCAATGTCCCTATGTTGCCGATTTGGCCAGAACCGGATACCAATCCTTCCATAATAAACTTCCCAACCACACAAACCAACTCGTTTCTAACCTGGCTTCTCCCTCACTACCTAATAATCCTCCTAGGCGTCTGAAAAGAAGATGGCCTCGAGATCTTCTCCTTTAGAAATGTTTTTGGAGGTCTATCAATGGGTAGATTCTCCACATGTTTTTATCATATCATAATATCACTTACAGCAATTTTTTTTTATTTGTATATATGTATACAGTTGTATATATCAATAAATAAATTATTAAAAAAAAAAAAATATTTGTAATTTAAACCCTCTAATCTATACTTAAGTTTTCATTTACCAAGATATTTCTGATTCCACTTCTAATGTTTTTTATCAAAAACCTAGCCATTGTAAGAGAATTTTCATGGCTCTAACCAGTGAGACGTATATGTTCTATTTATAATATTTAGATATTAGTATGCATATGTATCTAGTTTCTGTTTTAGTTTTAAAATGAAGAAGATTTGACTTGTTTGTTGATCTTTCGTTTACTTTGTACAGACCAATCCGAATCCCAAGTTTCCTTACGGTTTATTGTACATACTAATATTTATAAACAAAAATATGGCCTATAATGGCAAAAATTATGTCCTGGCATTTAATTGGTTGTCTTTTTTTAAGAAATAAACTATTCATTCCATTCGCTTTTACCTAAGTTATCTAAAATGGAGAAAAAATTTAATAACATCTAACTTTTCCGACGCATAAATGAAGGCAGAAAAGGTAGTTTGGATACCTACAATTAGGGAAGGACATAGTTACCCCACACACGCAGCCAGAGGAGAACCCCAATAAGGGGCAATGAGGATTAGCACTGATAGCACAAGTTTCCGCACGACTGCTGCCACTATCCTCAGGCCCTGTCACGACTCGGTCACTAAAGAACCGTTCAATGTTTAACAACACTTCTTTCATACTAAATTTTAATTTTATTATTAGCAATAATAACTTAGGAACTTTATATGAGGAATGAGGTAATATATAGACAAATTGTAGTAAAATATGAGGAATAATATTAAAGAATTCCACCATAGGCTAAAGAAGGCTAAGGAAAAATACGAAAAAATTGTGGTTAAGGAAGAATGTCAAATAGGAAGTACTTAAGTCGAATCGTGAATTATAATTTTGCTTATTTCTAACAAAAAAAAAATCTATTTTTGTTCAAAACAAAAAAAAAAAAATTGTCAAATACATGCGAATTGAATCAAAAGTAACCAAAGGGACGCGTAAATGAATTGAAAAATTGTTTATTCTGGGACTAGGTCCCTTTAGAACAATTACGAGCTAATTTTAATATTACAATAACATGAATTGAGCGTACTTATATTTAAACTCCGTATAAATAATTTTAAATACAGAGAAAAAAAAATTAAAAAACAAAATGAAATGAAAAATAGTTTATTATTCTGGGACTATATCCCTTTACAACAATTACAAAGGTAAATTTAATTTTATAATAACATACATTGGCCAAAAAACAGTGTAGTCACAAAATTGTATATAAATAATTTTAAATAAAGAGAAGAAATAAATTAATAAATTAAAAAACTAACAGATTAAATACCTACAAAACAAAACAATAGGGTAGTTATAAATTATCTGTACTATTATAATACTGGATTGGTGAAGTAAAGTAGGTAGTTAAATAGAAGGGTTTTAAACGTATACTAGCGTTATTTTACCACTTAACTGATTTAAACCCGAAATGACCGGAATCTTTACTAATAAAAATAAAAATATCATAACAGATCCGGTACCTGTATTGAAAATAAGTTCCAAGAATTTTGGTGCAGCAAATACCAATACATGCACTCTAGCAGAATCATGCATAGGAGAACTAGTAAGGAGGAATTCGAAAAATTATTGAGAATTACGACGATTTTAATATGCTCCAAAAATGGAAACTATCTATACAGATTCCTATTCTAAGTTTTTTTTTTTTTTCTCAGATATTTCATTAGTGAACAAACCAACACA
Source organism: Halyomorpha halys (assembly GCF_000696795.3). Taxonomy (NCBI): domain Eukaryota; kingdom Metazoa; phylum Arthropoda; class Insecta; order Hemiptera; family Pentatomidae; genus Halyomorpha; species Halyomorpha halys. The sequence continues at coordinate 162,115 of NW_027115673.1, read as the reverse complement.
AATCAGCTCAATAAACAACTAACAACTAGAGACATTTATGGAGCAAGGCAATTCCCCATCGCAAGTCCGTTAATTTGGTGGTAAAATTTATCTTGAAAAGTCAGGTAACCAGAATTACAGCAAAGTTCTAAAGCAGAAAGAAATGAGGTGAGGTTAAGCGTGGTATGGGGTTGAATTATAGTCCAGTTCTTCTCTACGATATGAAGGCCTTTGTCAATGGGGATGTTAGTAAAAAGGCTTTCGGCATCAAAGGAGGTTAAGATAAAGTTGTCAGGTATGTTGAAGGATTGTAATAGTTCTTTAAGGTGGAAGGAATTACGGATATCATAAGAGTTATTGTGGCTGAGGATTTGAAGGGCAGGAAGAAGAAATTTACTGAGTTTAGAGGAGGGAGCATTGATATTAGAAATGATGGGGCGAAGGGGGTTACCAGGTTTATGGATTTTAGGGAGTCCGTATAAGGGGGCTAAAGAATTATAAAAAATGAGGTTGAGGTAGGTGGGGCGGTTAATCTGGCTGGTTTCAAGCAGGTTCCTGAGGGGTGAGTTGAACTGGAGCATAAGTGAGCGAGTAGGGTCCCGAGTGGTAGGTCGGTAAGTAGTAGTGTCAGACAGAAGGATGTTAATTTTGTCAAGGTATTCATATTTGTCCATAACCACAGTCGAGTTACCCTTGTCAGCTTTAGTGATTATAAGTTGGTCGTTAGATTTGATAAAGGAGCGGGTGTAAGAAAGGTCTTTGAAAAATAAGGAAGAAAGAATGGAAGAACGGGGTGGAGGGTGTTGGAGGTGATTGGAAATAATGTTACAAGTGCGCATACGAGAAAGCTCCCTGTCTTCTTCAGAAATACTAAAAAGATCGTCTCGATAAATAAATTCTAAATCGGTAATGAGAGCAGGTATAAGGTGAGACGCATTTGAAGGAGTTGTAGAGAAATTGGGGCCTAAACTTAAAATATTGACGACATCGGGGGGAATAGTGGTGGAAGATATATTATGGACCTATTCTTCACTACCTTTAGGGTAGATTTTTATATAATATTGTTTTTTATATAATATTGACGATTGGTAAATATTATCAAATTTGGAAATTAAAGTATGTTTTTTATGTAATTTGATTGATAAACAGATTTTTTGGAAACTGTTGTTGAGGAGGGCCATATTATTTTCGCCAATAACGGAAGTAAGTGAGTGTGAAAGATTAGAAATTTTATAGCTTAGGGATTCAATTTGTTGATTGATTTCCCTAATTTTAAGATTTAAAAGAGATTTTTTAAAAATAAGTAAAGAATGACAGTATTTAGAACGTAGAAAGGAGGGTATCGAAAAACGATACCTTTTTTTTTCGCGTTACCTTGCGTTTTTCGATACCCTCCTTTCAACTAGAGACATTTATGTTTTGGTCTACAACATACCTCATTCATGAAATGTTCTTTTTATAACTCTGAACCAACAGTTACACACCATTATATTACCTTTTTGTTTTTAGAAGATATAAGTGTTTAATTATGAAATCAAAAGCGTTTGAAAAAATACAGTTCTTGCATCGGATGTAATTCAAAGTAAAAAATTACGTTTGAAGAAACACTGCACAAAATTGTAATTACACTTACCATTCTCAGGTGCTGATTGGGGGAGTCTGACTAAAGCAAAACAGAATCCATAACTATTGAATCATTAAATGGCGGAATACATAAATAGAGGCAATGCACTGTGCTACTAACTCCAAGGATCCGTGTTCTAATCTGACTCTGTTAGATAATTATTTATTCTGTCACTGTAGGCGTAAGTCAACCCTGTGGCTTCAGGAGCTCTCCGGAGCTTCATAAACTGGGTAATCTTAATCAGGGGAAAATCTAGTAATTGGGCGTGATTAGGCCAAATTACCACCTTGCACAACTGTGGGACTAGCTAAGTACTAAACCTCTGACCTTTCATGGGTTGTAGCGGTACAGATTTATTTTTTATATGTATATAAAAATTATTAAGTTCGCCTTTTTTATTCTATTTATAAAACTTTAACGAGATACATTTATAATTTTAAGTTCATATTCTATGTTAAGTGTCACTTCTATATATTTATAATTTCCTAATCTTGAATTCAATTTTATTTTTGATCATTTGATATGATATATATCAATAATAAATATCACAAAATTTATTATCTTCATTTCTATTTCACTTTCGTACCTTCTTTTCCGTAGAAAGCTATATTAAACAATAAAAATTCATTGCTTGGTATTTCATTTTTCACCATATCCCAACCAACAAGTCCTAAAAATTCATTCATCTCAGACTCATCACATGTTCATAAAAGAAAAAACTAAACTCTTAGCACTTTTTATCGGTTCCAGAATATACTTTCCAGGTCTGCAAAATTTGCTAGATTCTCCTAAATTGTTTCCTTACCGTTTTTAGGCGACGGAACCCTTTTGCTAGAAATAGGAAAATAAGTAAGGTAAAATAATAAAGTAATCCGTCTTTTCAGAAAAGCTAAGAAATATTAGGTTACCTACACAACAACACAGATGCAAAGTTTGAAGAAAATGTGAGACGGTAAGGTTCAAAACTGTGACGAGGGATGACCTATTTCTGAATTGTTTCAGAGGACCCCTGGATAGACTCGCAGTACCTCTGTGTTCCTCGGAACACAGTTGGGCGTCAATGCCCTAAAATAGAGGAAGCTACCTAAATGCTTCGTTTTACAAGAAATTTTCGGCAAAGCCAGTGTGACTACAAATAAAAAAATATATTCAAAAATTTAAAAAACTTACTTTGTTATAAATTTTAATTTTCCAAGATAAAAGGAGTGGGTATAACATTTAATTTATCTGTTTTACATTTAATTGTGATTGCCGGGTTGTCAATATGCCTATGCCATCTGAATTGTTAGGTTTTCTATGGCCTTACTAATTGTGAGATGACTATCACGATCCCGCAGTTAAAGTCCTTCTACATTTATGGTACCAACGACGTTCGCCTCCGCCTTGTAAAAATTTGCATAATCCAGTTTTGTCTTCGAGGATAAGAATATTCCTCAGCGTCACGATGAGGTAGTAAAGGACTGTTCAGAATCGCTATCGTCTCAAGAGGGTTCTGTCTATAAATTTTAACCATGGCCTTCTTTCCTTTACCATTGATTTGAATTGATTTTAGATATAATGTTTGATTTGTAAAATTTATGTTATAATTATGCATGTTTTATTATAAATAATCAAAATTATAGTTACTAAAATTGGAATAAAACCGCAGCCTTGATTAATGAATGAACTTTTTACTTTTATTTATCTATATATGACATATTCTCCATACCAGTGACGTGGAAAGCACTGACAGAGAAGCGTTGGGATCTCTTAGACCCCTGCCTTGCCTTCCACTGGGAGGCACTGCCCCCTATTTATTTTATTGTTACTTAAATTTAATACCTTTGTCATTTTTATTTTGTTTTATTTTATTTTTATTATGTGATTAGTTTTATCTGTATTACACTTTTGATATTGATTCATATTTTTATTTTGTACAAATCAAGATAATATTATCTTTTATTTATATATTTCTTTAGCATTATCATTTTAAATTTAATTCGGTGAGTACTTTTGTTATTATCTACATTTTTTCTCTTCTTCTATTTCTGTATATAATGCGTGAATGAGTATTTGAACACTAATACTTAATGCTCTTAAATTGCGGTAGATTTTATTAATTCTGTTCATAAAATAAATTAATTAAACAGTATATATATGACACATGTAGTATCGTGAAAAAATTTCGATCCATGTTTTCGAAGGAAATATATGTTTTGAGGTCCCCTGAGTCCAATTAACCAGGTGTCGCAAAATGATCTGGGTGTGTTGTGTGGTCTAAAGCCTACTTCTAACATTGAACGTCCAAAGAAACTGAAATTCATTTTTAAGTGAGTATATACCAGGGACCTAACTGCAACTTTTTCGATAAAATCAACAGACTGAAAGCGCAATTTTACGGAATCGATTTTTCACATTTTCTTGTTTTCTCGAAAACAAACCTTTTCAAAATATAAGGTAAAGTGAAAGTAGTGGATATAAATAATTTTATCCTGAACCATTTTTATATTAATTTGTAACTTTCTTAGTCTTTTTTTAAATAAAGCTGTGCTGAGCAACGTTTGCGCATGTTTAAGGAAATGTAGGAGATACGATTTGATATCGAACTATGTAGATACCTTGAGAAAGATCTAAAGATTTAACATAAATCGATGAACAGGTAACTCACATTTTACGTTTTAGGCAGTAAGGAATGAATTTGATTACATGCCTTAGTCATATCCATGTGATGGGCAAAACATCAGCGAACTATCCAAAATCCATTATAGGATATTGTCTTTAGGAATTGTATGAGTTGGTACTTAGAATGTTCCATTTCAATTATATTAAATTTCATCCACTAATTGTAATTACGCATGCACAAACGTATTTTCCTTAACAACGCTTTACATCCAAAACAATTGGACTAATATGGTCCAAATTTAGAGAATGGCTTAAGATATGTGGAAAAATTGTCCATTATCAATTGGACAATTTTTATACTTACCTTAAACACTTTTATCAAATTAGATCTATTACTTTTTTTTTACACATAAACATATTTTCCTTTTCACTCCAATATTTCTAAAAGGGCTCTCCGGTTTCACCCAAATTTAGAGTAAATCCTTATTTTCAAGTGGAAAATAATTCCTTTTCTTAATATTTTTTTAAATAATATTAATGGAGATCTCGGGGCGCGGTGGCACTGTAAGATACGATGCTACGAACTCCAAGTATTAATCCCGGTTCGAATCCGGCTGGGCAGATTGTTTTCTGGTACACTGTAGCCGTGCGTCAACTCTGTGGGTTCTGGAGCCCTCGTGGGGTCCTCCCAGCCTCACAAATTGGGTACCCTTAATTGGGTAAAAGTCTGGCGGTCGAGCGTGATTCTGACCAAATCACCTTCTTGCACAACCGTTGGTCTAGTAACAGTACTTCCTTACAAAGAACTGCACCCTTAACCCTTCATCGGATGTAGGGGTACAGATTTTAATTTCATTTTTAATGGAGATACATGAAGAGATTTTAATATAAAGTTAATTCTTTTATGTAATTGTCCTTAAACATAACCAAATCGAAACTGATTCCACTAGATTAAATTCACTTCCATAATGGCTTGACAGGCTAAAAACGTACTTAACTTATTAATAAATTTTGTTAAAGTAATTAAGAGACTTAATACATTATTTCTATACCTTAGAACACTCTAGAAATTAGGTTCCTTTGTCAGATTTCGTCTACATTTTTGTCTCTAAAATGTTGTTTCTGAACAGTGTGAACTAAGTTAATACAGGTAAGTAAAATTATCGAAATTATACATAAATTAAAAATAAATACTGACCAAATTAGGCTAAGATATAGTGCTATCAAATCTATGTGGAATCCCACTGAGCCCAATTTTTCGAAGGTCCTCCTTTAAGGATTACATCATGAGAATGCCAATTGTCGCGATTAGCATTCTCCAAAAAAAAAAATAAAAGAAGATGCCGATTTCCAATCGTGTCGTTCCCCGAGAATCAGAGTGAACGAATAAACTAAAATCTCTGTCAAAAAACAACTAACGACTAGCAGATACAATTATTCAAACATAGATTAATTTCTAGATAAAATAATATCTATTTAATAATAATTATATAATTTTAGTTATTTTGTCTATAACAACTATTATTACATTTTTTTTAGAAAAAAAATTAAAGTGATACAATAACTATTACGATTCATATTTAGTCAGTAAAACAATTCAAATTAACGCCTTGTAAATGCAATTTTAAAAAAGGACGAAAATCATACATAAAGACCTTAATGTTCCCCATGTAACCGATCTAGCCCGAACCAGATATCACTCCTTCCATTATAAATTCCCTAACCACTCAAACCCCCTAGTTTCTAACCTTGCATCCTCTTCCATTCCTGACAACCCTCTGAGGCGCCTGAAAAGAAGATGGCCACGAGACCTGCTAATGTAAAACGTCATTAGATTGCTACCAATGGGTAGTTTCTCTACACGCCTGTAACACTCCAATTTAACCGAGATCAGATTTACTAAATGTATTATAATTTAAAGTTGTAAATAGCAATAAATAAATATTTAAAAAAAAAAAAAAGGAAGAGAATGACGAGTAAAAAATGTAAAAATATATTCAACCTAGAACCAAAACTGATACGAAAACACTTAAATAGATATTTTTTTTTTCAGAACACCTATAATCTGATATAAAACAGAAGATTAAAAAATATATACATTTAAGTATGAAGACCTAATTTTTCTCCTTTTACTGTAGTAGGGCTACGTTTTAAGGATATTTTGTAATAATGAGATGGGCTGAATTTGAGCTCATTTTTGTGAGTCAAAAGTGTTGGGGCACACTTGAGAGTTAATGGCACTATAACTATAACTAAAACCTCGGGTTAAAATGTGTCTGTCGCAATGGTTGTGATTGGTCACTAGTGGCACTGTTGCAACCTGAGAGGAGCTGTAGAGTGTCTGGAACAGTGGGTTGATGTTGGTCTTCAGCGAGTCGAAGAACTTGATGTGCCTCCCACCAACTGTGAGTTTATGGGCACAGTATAAAGTCGGGTAGATCGAAGATTTTTTGTTATTTTGTATGGATTTAAACTCATTTAAAACGATCGACAATATTTTTTCTTATTCTAAACGAAATAAAACAAATCTAATTCTATATAATGACCATTAAATACATACACCGCAAAGGCAGGATACGATAATATAAAAAATATCAAAAATTATATACTTTTTTTCTCAGCTGTCAAATATTGGTCGATCCCCAAAAAACATATCATTGAATTGATGACCGCCCGTGCATAGTAGAACATTGTTTATAAAACCATTTGAACCATATCCTTTTCAATATTTTTAAATGTAACTGACTAACTAAACAAGAAATAAAGTATGGATGTATTGTTCTGTTCAGATTCCAACGTGGGCACGGTATTTGGTCCATGGTCATTACAACGGTTAATTCTGAGAGAGGTCGGGATATCACTTTGAGAGAATAATAATCTTCAAGCTAAGCATAAAGGGTACTAACAATAGCATTGTTGCTAAGAAAATAACCTGAATTGGAAATTTTCTTAGTGCGTTAAATTATGAACAAAACCGTCCTAAAAACGGCCTCAGGCAACACATTTGTCCTTTTTCTTAACCCAAGGGTTGATATAGTAAAACTATACATGTTCTAAGTTCCTTAGTCTAAAGACAAAGTACCTACATCTGATTCCGTTGAAGAAAACTTGCTCTAAAGAAAGAAAAGTTGCACTGTAGCCCTGCACGAAATACCAGACTCATGGTGTTAAAGAACAGGAGAGCCAAAGCTAAGCAAGGAGCAATTAACTGTTGCCGAAGCAAAAACTAGCATCTGATAGCTGGCCCTCCTTCTCCCTTATCTACCATCAAAGTTCCTCCATCTTTCAATAACAGAGTACCAGGGGCCTCCGTTGTTCACACTCTTACTATCGTTCTTTATCTCGGGGCGTAGGTTTTGTATACTTCACAGCCATCCTTTATGAATACAAGAGGCTACATTGTTTTTTAAGATACAGATATCAAGTGATTAAACACCAACAGCACCTCACAAAACTAACAAATTGAAAATTTTGTTTAATATTTAAAATATAAATATGTATTATACGTACATATAAATGTATATACATTTATGTAATATATAATTTTTTTTTTAACTAGTTCGAAGTCATTTCTGACCTACAGGGGGTTATCTACAGGGTACTACCTTATTCTAACACCATGTTAGGGGTTTCCATTTCGTGAGTCTACCACAAAATAAAAGTCAACCCCACAGACCGGATTCGAACCAGTGCCAGTTCACTGGTTATTAAGACCTGCGCTTAAACTCCCTGAGCTACAGGCGGCCTTCCAAGCCTCCTACCTGCCTTGGGTTAATGCTTTCTAGTTTGCTACATGCAACTTTTCGCATCTTTGTCAATGCTCTTTATACATCAGGTTGTATGCTCTCTCTCTCGTACGTGATACGTGGTACCACAGGTCTTGCAACCGTATATCACAGCTGACTTTATCATGGCGTAGTACATCCTTAGCTTTGGATTTCTAGAGATTTTTCGGAATTTCCGGATTCTTGGCGGGGAGAAGACTTTCCTTAACTAATTACTAAAGATTGAAATATAAAGCATACAAGATTAATAAATACAAACATTACTTACAATTGTTTCATAACTGTGTGTTCTACACAACTGTAATACGAGCCTTAACTTATAATAGAAGGTTTGCATCAGATCTGGGTAAAAGTGATTTCGAGAAAGGTGAGTATGGATTTTTTTTTTCACATACCCTGGCCATTTTTTCTAGGAGGTCTTCCTGTTTTGCATATTATTTATTTATTTTTAGTTTTGCTAATTGTCTCTTATTTCTTTATGAGGTTAGAGTTAAACGAATTGAAATGTCATACAACTCATGTTTTCTTATTAGCTAGATTCTTATACTTTTTGATAGTGATCATTTCTTTTAGATTTCGTTTGAAATTGTTTTGTTTTATTTTTTTCTGCGGTTTAATGTAGATGTGTCAAATTTGAAATGTGAGGTGTAAGCCGACGAACAGGCGCATTGTCACTTACAAATTATATTCAAAAATGAATAAGTGTTCTGCATAATTTAGCTAAGATAATAAGGGATGTATATATATTACTTTATATTTTTGAATATGGATGAGCAAACTTTTTTTGTGTCTTAGATATTCACCCTTTCCCAGAACTCATTGATATTTTTTCCATACACACAGGACATAAACCGAAAATCGAATTTTCAAAGGACCAAAAGTATCATTAAACGACAAATTTTATACATTTAAGGTTATTACTCAACCAATTTCGATTTAGAAAATTACTTATTTGTTTTAAAGGAATACTCGTAAACGTATTGTTTACCTTAAAACGGTAATTGCCAACTAACGTTATCACACTCCTCTAGTAACTTTTATAAGACTTTCACATATTGATCATTAGTCAATGCTTGAAAAGAGTTACAAACTTAAGTAGATAATGACGCCCAAAACAATTGGAGGGAATATTGCCTTCCTGATTCGCCCCTGTACCCCATGAGGAACAAAAACGTATTTTTCTTTTTGAATTAATTTTAATAAAATACACTCTATTATTATAAGTACGATTTTTAAGACCTATGGGATATGAGAGACGGATAATCGAGGTTCCATTTTTTTAATCGAGGTGAAGCATTTACCCGTCCCTTGGCACATCCTGAGGACACATTACATAAAAGTGGAACGTTTATTGTATAAAAATAGTGTACATGTTTTGTTTTTTTTGCAATAAAATTATCATTAAAATAAAAAAATATATATGCTTTAAAACATAAATAAGCCACAATTAACGGGATATTCTTACTAGTGAGACGAGTTAGATTATGCTGCAACTGAATCAATTAACTATGAAGGAGAAAAAAAGGGTGGCCTAACTATAAAGCTAAATAAACACTTACTGAAACCCTTCGATGTAAATTGTCTTTATTTATACTATAATTAACATAAGTTGATTAGCCTCCGCAACGTCATATAAATCTATGACTTCCTCAATTACTTGACCCAAAAGTATGGTAATCGGTCGACTTTTTTGTCTGCACGGGACCCTCATTTAATTTACAAGTCTCGTCTCTTCCACCCTCCCTGCTGCTTACTTCAAAGAACATCTGAACTAATGAAGTAGCTCAGGCCTTAACTTATATATATAGGATTGTAAACATTTGATCCAAGGGAAATTGGATGGTTTTGTAGAGCTCGAATGCTCAACTGCATAAGTCAAAAGAGGCCTTATCATGGCCAAGTAAATGAGGTTTTGTTAATAATTGGAGGTTAGCCCGATTGTCTAATAAATGGAGAGCAGTTTCCTTTCTTTTCAGTCTTCTATGATCTAAGTTAACCGTTTATATAGATGTAGTCCCAGTTAGTGGATGTATTCGACAGGGATAAGTGGGATATTATTAAAGGATACCCAGGTATAGGTTTATGAGACAACTGTAGGTGATTTGACGGGGTTTATTTTAATACTCTAGAATGAACGTCATTTTTCAAGAGTTGTGATATGTTTTGGAAAATTCGACAGGCAATCAATTGGCCATAATTCGCTGAAAGCACAGGTGTCATTGGCATATATGGTAAGGGTAGTTTTAGGGGTTGGTTGAGGTGTCACTTTTATTAACTGAGTAAATGTTTTGGACGAAGGACACTTAAGGAACATCAGCAGATGGAATTAAGGGGAGTAAATAGCACGCTTGTGCTTATCTTAATGTATATGCAAAACTGTGATCTTTAATAAAAAAAAACAAAAACAGCTCTAGTTTGATAAAAAAAAAATGTAATTTTTAATTGATATCAAATTTTGTTAAAGCTGTAATAGTGTAAATTTAATAAAATCAGAATTACTAAAATAGTGGATACAAATAGGCTGATAGGCCAAGATATATTTTGACAAAGGCAGAATATCTTGCAACTTTTGTTAGCTGTGATGTCATAATTACAATCATATTATAAATAGAATATTCTCGAGAACGGCCGGAATGGAAACGTCGGAATAATAAGAAAATAAACATTTTGAGACCATATGGACATTTTTTATTATAATTGATAAACAATCCAATATCAAACAAGAGGAAACAAGAATATAAGTTTAAAAAAAAATAATAATACCTATATTTATCAAGTATGAGAACTCCTATATTAACTTTATACAGAGGCACTATGAGGGAGAAGATAATTTTTAAAAATAAAAAAAAAATTTTTATATTTTCACTAAGACAGAAAAATGCACGTCGATTTCGACTATTACAGCACTTACTAGACAAACGGTCTAAACTTCCAACACATTACAAAAGACTGATCTAAATGACTGTAATAAGGCCAATGTGGACATATGAAGTTGAGCTTTGGGGCTCCACTAAACCTTCCAATTCCTCTATTATTCAATCCTTACAATCCAACATCCTTCGTAAAATCCTCAAGGCTCCTTACTTTGTCACAAATAAAATCATACATAAAGACCTTAATGTTCCCTATGTAACCGATCTAGCCCGAACCAGATATCATTCCTTCCATTATAAACTCTCTAACCACTCAAACCCCTTAGTTTCTAATCTTGCATCCTCTTCCATTCCTGAAAATCCTCCGAGGCGCCTGAAAAGAAGATCGCCACGAGACCAGCTAATGTAAAATGTCATTAGAGTGCTACCAATGGGTAATGGGAGTTTCTCTACACGCCTGTAACACTCTAATTTAACTTAGATCAGATTTACTAAATGTATTATAATGTACAGTTGTAAATAGCAATAAATAAATATAAAACAAAAAATATTTTCAGTAATTTATATCAATGCCAAATAAAAATTATATTATATAAGTTTAGGACTTGAAGGATCATAATGAAGGTTTACATTAAAATTATTAAAAACTTTTCATAATTATAGGACTATTTATAGTTCCTGAACCACCAATCAACCTTGAGCTGTTTTATATATTTCAAAACCTCTGGCATGTTATATAACTTGATTTGGTCAAAGGTATCGGCCAAACGGGAGTCAGGTATTAATAAATAGCATTAGGAATTCAAGAATATCCCAATAAATATTTCCAGGCTATCCCACACGCGAGTGAGACACGCAAGGTGTTAATTTAAGCAAAATACCTCGCGCGATGATGGCTGCAAGCGCATAAGCAAACACCTCTGCCTCCTATAAACATTGTTGGCACAACAATAATCTTGTCAATAGGCTGCTGATTTTTACTGTTCCCTTAATAAACAATTTTATTAGCATTCCTTGCCTAGAGAAGACGGCCTGCGGGACCGTTGACAAAATAAGCCCTCTGAAAATAGTAAAGCCATTAAAATCGAGCTC
>NW_027115673.1:141175-149798 GCF_000696795.3 Halyomorpha halys | reverse complement strand
AATGAGTTTATTTGTAACGTAATAAGGAGCATCAAGGATTTTACGTAGGATTTTGGATTGTAAGGATTGGATGCGGGAGGAATTTGATGGTTTGGTGGAGCCCCAGAGCTCAATTCCACATGTTCAAATTGGTCTGATTATCGTAGTGTATACTAATTATTTGTAGTGAATAGGAAGTTTAGAGCGTTTGTCAAGTAAGTGTTGTAGCAATCTGAATCTACGAGCAGTTACTTGTCGTTTCAGTCTTGTGTGTGGATTCCAAGTAAGTCTCTTGTCAAGATGGAGTCCTAAGTATCGAATCTGTACAACAGGCGTCAGTGGAGTATTTAGAAAGGATACTGTACGACAGGGGGGTAGAGGTTGAGCTGAAAACTTCTGCATTAGTTCGTAAGACGAGTATAACACTCAATTCCAAAAAAATAAACTTTTCCTGGAAGATGAATCTCCGTTATTATGTATAACTAATATCTCCTCTATAATGTATAATCAATCTCCACTAGGTTAGGAACATTATCATTTCCGCTCCTTAATTCAAAAACCTAAATAAACTTTTAATGAAAAATAAAGTCGCGTTTATCTTGAAAATTTATGCATTATCATTATCTCCCTTAATGAGATGCGTTTTATAATATCACGGTAGTGTTTTTGGATCAGAAACGTGCTTTGAAAACACTTTTTTGATTCTTTAAACTACGATGCATCAAACTTCAAGATTCATTATAAACATAAATTAAAATTAAAATAGTTGTAGGCCTACCTTCTAAGCCATAACCCCTGAAGAAGACCTGAAACTCAGGTCGAAACATCGGCATAAAATAAATAAATATGGTTTTGTCTATTTATGTTGTTCTTTGCTGATCTTTGATTTATGTTGTTCTTGCTGATCTGAACTTCTCCAATCATTAAAATTAAAATAGATATTAAGAGATTTTAGGATTAAGGTCACGCATTACATTTTTCACTCTATTAAAATGTAATTTATTATTTCCAACCTACATATCCAAAAAAGGGACTAACTAACATTCTCTCTTCTTGTATTGTTTAAGGTATATTGATCTGTTTTAATTTCACAACAATCAAAACTATTAATTTCTAATGGTTGTTTGTTTTTGTTTAAAGGCGTAAAACCTAATGGTCATCAAGGCTTAGTGACAGGGAAGAACGTTGTGTCTTTTGAAAATTATAGATTCTGAAATACAATTTGACAAAAATGTTGGATGTTGCATATGTTTGTTGCAAATGTTGGCTGATCAACTTATGTTAATTTTACATTAGTTAATTATACGAGCTAACAGCCCTGATGAAGACTAGAAACTCTAGCTGAAACGTTGGCACAATTAAATAAGTTACATCAACTTATTTCTGTTTCATTTTGACCGCACCCCCAACCATCCTCTCGTATAGTCATCCACGGTCAACTATCTCTCATAATTATGTTAATTATAGTTTAAATAAAGACAATTTACATCGAAGGGTTTCAGTAAGTGTTTATTTAGCTTTATAGTTAGGCCACTCTTTTTTCTCCTTCATAGTTAATGGATTTAGTTGCGGCATATTCTAACTCTTCTTACTAGCAAGACTGTCCCGTTAATTCTGACTTATTTTATTTTAAAGCATATATATATTTTTTTATTTGAATAATAATTGCACATGCTTCCTAAAATTAAAATAAATTTTAAAAATTACCCGTGCGACTAATAAATTAATTATACTGAGTGCCTTAGAATGAATTAAGTTTAGAATTTTATTAACATACTTCAGATTAACTCTGTTTTCTAGTTTTCGTGTTTTATTTAAGATATAAGCTGCTTGAAGCACATTTATTTTTAAAGTATTATTTTCTTAAGGAATGCCATTGCGTTATCAGAATCAAATGAATGTTTAATAAAAAGAGTTACAAACTTAAGTAGATAATAACGCCCAAAACAATTGGAAGGAATATTGCCTTCCTGATTCACCCATGTACCCCATGAGAAACAAAATCGCATTTTTCTTTTTGAATTAATTTTAATAAAATACACTCTATTATGTACGATTTTTTAGACCTATGGGATATGGGAGACAAAGAATCAGAAGACGGATAATCGAGGTTCCATTTTTTTAATCGAAGTGAAACATTTACCCGTCCCTTGGCACATCCTGAGGACACATTACATAAAAATTATTTTATGAGAGAAGTTGGGAATAGATAAATTTATTTTCAATTTTTATTTTAATGAGGTTTAGACTGTGGGGTCGGTCCATCACACAGATTTTATGTCCAGAAGATGCCAGATAGTCGTTTTATTATTTGAAAATCTATATAACACAGGGGATGGAGTTTATCGGCAGTGAAACGTCCTCTGGTGATTTGTTTGGCCTGCTCCAGGCTATGGAAGCAGTTGGATTGTTTTATGCCAGCCGTAACTTAATAAACTGCTTTCCAGGGATATTCCCCTTCAGATTTCCACCTCCTGATTTAGAGTCTATAATCATCTCAGCAGCCCTTGCCATTCCCAAGTGTATTACATACTGGAATCGAAAACAGCCGAGTTCCACCCTATATATAAAAGAGTCGTTTATTTTGGTTCACACTGAAAGGAAACCTAATAAAAAAGAATTGCAATAATTAACTTCTTAAAAAAAAAAAAAGAAGAGGTTTGTGGGCTTAGTAAACTGTAAAAATATGCAAATTGAAGGAGAAAAAGGATCAAGAGCTTAAACAGCGTAATCCCACAGTTTACTCTCATTCAAAAACATGTCCAGTAGCTTATTTATTCTCAGAATAATCCCTTGGATTGAAGTTGTTTGGCATTATATGAAATGAAGTACTAATGGGTAATGAATTTATGGAAGGAAATGTTGAAAACTGGTGAAATCCCGGTAATCCTTTGATTACAGAATTTTTTGCTCTATACCTGAATCGTTGACGACGGAACATCGTAAAACGCGTCGCTTAAACGATATTTTTCTTATTTACTGCCCCTAATAACTACATATGTCTTAGTGGGAAAAAACGATTAATTTTTCTAACCGTTTACTTACATACCTACGAACTCCACTAAAAGGAGAACGTCAGGAATAGAATATTTTCGAACCTAATGGATAACAAAATCACAATCCGGTACGGGGTCATCGCTGCCTCGGGATTGTCTAGCGCGAGGTTCTGGCAAACACTTGTTTCCAGAAATTTCAGTGCATCGACTTTAACCTGCCCTTTTTTAGTACTAGAGCCGGAAAGAAAAAACATAGTTATTTCTCCATAATTCTTTATTACTTTAGTGAAAACTATGTATAATTACAAGTCAAAATTGATGAGTATAGTATAGTATAGAGACATAAAAAATAGCGGCTGTTTCAAAACGTTAAAAAAATTTAATCTGTTATTCGGAGCTCTATATCTTAAAAACTACCAACAACACTAGAAAACCAAAAAGAATATTATTTAAAGTAGAGTAAATCTGCTGAAATATTAGCCCTAATATAGCTATTTACGTTCAATAGTTCCGTAGAAAAGTTTTTAAAAAGCAACATTTCATAAAAATGTACTGAAAGATTAGTAGTTAGTGAATTTATCTTGAGAAATTTATATTTCGGGAATTATATGACGTATAGATATCTATTAGCACTCAAATTATAGCTAGTCTAATGTACTGTAAATTTGTTTATGAGATTTATCTTCGTAGCAGTAATAGTTTTCATGATATTTGCTAAAATAATATGATTTATAGTTGTTTATACTTTTTGTTTATATGGCCAACCACTGATTTTTCAGTACAATTTTTAATGAAATGTTGCTTTTTAACAAGCTATATCTCGAGAACTATTAAGCTCTATTAGGGCTCATATTTTAGTAAAGTTAATCTGCTTTAAATGACGTTCTCTTAGGTTTTCTAGTGTAGGTTCTCTTGATGGTAGTTTTGACGATATATGATGAAAAATTAATTTTTTTTACGTCTTGAACCAATCGACATTTCATATTCCCCCTACCTATACTTGATAAGATCATCAATTTTGACTAGTAATTAAACATATTTTTCATTAAAGTAATCAACAATAATCCAAACAATACGGGTGCTTTGAGGCAAATAAAATCATACATAAAGACCTTAATGTTTCCTATGTAACCGATCTAGCCCGAACAAGATATCACTCCTTCCATTATAAACTCCCTAACCACTCCAACGCCCTAGTTTCTAACCTTGCATCCTCTTCCATTCCTGACAATCCTCCGAGGAAAAGAAGATGGCCTCGAGGCCTGCTAATGTAAAATGTCATTAGAGTGCTACCAATGGGTAGTTGCTCTACACGCCTGCAACACTCCATTTTAACTAAGATAAAATTTCCTGAATGTATTATATAATATACAGTTGTAAATTTCAATAAAGATATTAAAATAAAAATTAATATGGACTTAAAAAGCTTGTTAAAAATGGAAATTTTTCTAAAATTAAAAGAATTGTAATCCAAAATAATTCAGAAGCCGGTCAAAATCAGAAAATCTGAAATAATTCAGGAATTTACGAAGAATAAAAATTTGCATTATTCAGCCGCTTCAAATAGTACTAGCTGAAAAAAATGTAACTTGTTTTTAAAGTCAATTTTGTCTAATTTACTGCTTTACAATGCAGAATTGTCAAACTAGAAATTTTCTGTACCTTTCTATTCAACAAAAACTTGAATTCATTTTCCCTAAGAATATTTCTTTCTGTTCAGATATATCGTATATTGTTCCTATTCAGATATACTTTAACATCCTTATTGTTCTTTAACGTTACTTAATTACATCATTACGTTATTACAGGTTACTCCCTACAGTATACATTGTCTGGCGATCTTTCTCTGCGAAGTGATTGAAGTGCAACTTAAAGACAAGAAGGAGAAAATCAGAGTTACAACTAATACATGAAGAGCAAGGTTAATTATCATAAATCATAGAAAGTCTTTGCTTAGTCACCAATCTCACAAACCTATCGTATAAGAGCTTTCCAGTCATGATTTTAATATCTACTCGCATAGGTTAAGTGTACGGGATGCGTTTCAGTTTCGCAGCATGGAATCATATAATGAGTATACATTTTTTCATTTAATATTTTAATGACATGTGCCAGTAGAAATAAATTGATTTTTTTTTTAGAAGTTTTTTTCTCAACCTCATTTCAATACTGACATAACTCAAAAATTTAGCTTTAGAGAACTATCAACACGTAATGATTAACTCATTTTTTAAAAAACTATTTGTATTTTTTTGGTTTATTATTTTTGTATAACGTTTATTTACCATGTTAATTGGTTTCTAACTAGCTAGGGAGTGACAAATGAGTTTTTCATCAGCACTCTGAAGCTTCACCAAAAAACAAAAATAATCATTAACGTAAAGAGGTTCCAAAATACTATGAAATTGTGTAACATGTATGTAACGAAATATACACATAAGATTTATCGATATTGCTTTTGTTGAACTTTAGGAATTGAACACCAATAAAAACATTCATACACTTTTCATTTTCTTTCATATCCTGAAACCATCTTAAGAGGATAAAGAACGGAACGAAGGATTTCTACTAGCATGTCCTGATCACCTTTCAGGACGAAAATTTCCTTTTCGAGGTGTTATTGTTGGGCTCAAGAAGGATAATAACAGAAAAATAAAACCAATGATGTGGTTAATAATTCTTAAAAAGCTCTGTAACTGAAATAACACCGACATTAGAGACTAGCCCACATTACTTATCTTGTATATCGATCACATTTTGGCATCACTTAAAATATTACTTTTATAAATTGGATATTAGTACTTACTACTGTGAAGTTGCTATTAAATGTTAGTTACTATCTGAGACTTATTTTAGTTTGCCTTATATTAATAAATTATTTCACAAGTCTTATTTAATCTATTATAGTAATAAAAGGCTTTCAGTTATATTATTAATGATAAATTTAGCTCCATATTCAACAAGTTGACTGTCAAATATGAGGTAGCTAGTTGTTTGCTTTATTACCAAGAGGTTATCCGGTAGTTAACGGTATTGCCTAGGACGCCTATGAGTTATTTCATAGTTGCTTTAATTTCCATATTTGTGCAGATGCGGTAAACATAGTGTTTAAATAGTATATTAAAAATAAGAATAAAATGGCGGGCCTCAGGAAAAGAACCGGGGCAGCCAACAAATAATGTGTGCATAAGCCTCAAAATTTCTAAATTTAAATTTTAGAACTCACAATAGAGAGACATTTTCTTAGTTTATGTTAATTTAATGAGATATGATAAAGACCCTTGAACTGTGATAGTGAGAGATACGAGTACACCAAGGAATAGGCCGCTTCAAAATCCATTTAGTTTAAATAACTCTCTTAAAATGAACCCAACATTATAACAGCATTCCTTCACCTGGTAATCTATTCATTTAGACCTTATATTTAACGTTTTTGAGTCAGTGTGAAAAAAACATATAGATTTGAGACAAAATGATTAGTTGCATTATGCGATCAAAACATGATCCATCAATCTTAAACTCACTTTAACTTTCACTTTAGTTTAAAAATAGTAGCGTGAGTAGAACGTAGATAAGAGGGGTGAGGGAGAAATTGGAGGAACACAGGAATCTCCTTGAATCTTGCTTTTCTTCTCGAAAGAAGGATATTAGAGGGGAAAATTGGTTTTGAGATACTTCAGAAAATGTTTTTTTTAGGTGAGTAGTGTAGGATCAAAACAATCTCCACTTTTTGCAAAATCTAGACAACGTGGTTTATTTTGAGGAAAATGTTCAATATTAGGTCGAAAAACAAATATCATCATTAGGTTTTGTATGGAATATAATTTCATCTTGCGTGTTATCAATAATTTGAACTGGTGTTTACGATAAATTCATATATTTTTTTATTATTTAATTTTTTTTATTTTTAGGATGGAAACACTTAAAATGAAACATTGAAAAACTCGCTCGTCATCCTAATCCCCTAGCACAATCCGCATCCACCATTACTTATCCCTACAATCACCCCCAAAGTTTGAAACGGCAGTGGCCCAGAGACCTATTGTAAATAACCATATTGAAGTTCTGGCCACGGCCAGATTCTCTAGTCAATTCCAGAGCGTCTACGACTTGCGTCCTCACTCATCCTCCACTGGCTTTTAATACCAGTGATGCGGTTGAGGAAGAAGCGCCGGAACATCCGGAGTCCTACTTTCCCCCATAATGGGGGGGGGGGGAAGCTTGCAGTTCCCCAGACTGAATGTAAATAGGAATAATTGTGTCCAAGATGTTATATAGCTTTAAGTTTAATTTTATTTTTTATTATATTTAATTAAGTATTATATTTTTCTTCAATTTCTAATTATTTTATTATTATTTAATTTATATATTAGTAAATATGAATAAGCTCTATGATCCCTATTACCATGGTAGCAATTCAGAGGCGGTGATGCCACACGAGCATTTGGGGGGGAGGCGGTGATAGTACAAAAGATAGGTGAGAAAAAATGGTTGTCAAAGTGTACCTGTTTATAAAGGTTTTATAAACTGTTTAACTCGATGCTGGAGCTCTTATAAATAAAAATGATTCTTTACGATCCAATTTAATCCAACCCAAAAGTGGCATTGCCAACTTAACAAACTTGTTTCAAATATTTTATGAAAGCAATCTGCAGCTTCAAGGTGAAGAAGTGAATCTAATAAAAACAAAATCTGTTATTTCTGCATTTGTGACAAAACTTCTTCTGTACAAACGAAACTTTGGACGAATGGAATTCAGCCAGTTCTCATATTTATTAGGGTCAGAAAATAAAGATGAAGACTAACGTTATTTTTGTGAGCACTCGGTTGCTCTCCATTCAAATTTTAATCAACGATTTTATGATATCTTGAAAATGTACATACCTGATTGGATTTTGGATCCATTTTCAAGAGTAAACACAGAAGAATTTCCTCAGTTTTAAGAAGAACTGATGGAAGTAACTACAAATCATGAATTTAAATTTAAATCTAAAAGCGGCAACTAACAATTTTGGCTCCAAAAGGAGAAATATGGGGAAATTGTATTTCCTTCATAATATTTATTGGAATGTATTTTCAGTGTGGTAACCAATTTATTAACAAAAAAAAAGAAACTAATTGCTAATTGCTACTGCCGATTGACTACGCGGTGATTTAAGATTGCTGCTGACGAAAATAGAGACAAGGATTACCAAATTGTTAGCAGCACACTAGATTCATCCACACCATTATGATGATTTCGAATGTTTTAACTTTTTTAAATAAGGTATTAGATTTTTTTTAGAAGGCATTACATTCTAAGTTCAATAAATAGTTTCATAATTTCAAAGTTCAATATTTCTAATTTATACCTTTCTTTATCATATTTTACAAAAAAAGATAGAAACATCGATACAAATATATTTCCTATTAATTACTACTAAAATTTATAATAAATTAATTTCCAGGAGGCGCAAAGTAATATTTTTTTCTGGAAAGGGGGCTGTAGAACAAAACATTTTAGGAACCACTGGTCTGAAATATAAGACAATGGTAATAGATAAGTATTATCAATCCATTGAATTGGATTTATGATGTTGATAAAATATGTTTATATTTGTATTGTGTAATGTTACAATTTGTGTTATATTTTAGACAATATATATATA
>NW_027115673.1:127620-141080 GCF_000696795.3 Halyomorpha halys | reverse complement strand
AGGGGCTGTGGGTAAGAATATAATAACCACATTATGTATGATAGTAGTTTCTGACTTTTGAAAAATGCAAAAATACTTCTTTAATGTTTCATACTGTTCATATTTCATGATATTACAGGTAAATATGTAGAAATGTGAAAAATACACATTCAATAACTTTATAGTGAAAAATACTTATATTCCACAATATTGTCGCTTGTTACATTATCTTGCTGTAAGCCCCAAACAAGCCAGTCTATAAACTATATTAATTTGAAATAAAAGTTTAATACTGGTTAAAAAAGATATTTGTTCAGTCACAAATAGAAGGCGATATGATAACGGGAACATATAGTAGGCCTTTGGTGTAATTAGGGCGATGACGAGACATCCTATCATTAGATATAAAGATCAATGAACAGAATACAAACTTATCACATCTACTACTATATCATAAGAAAAGAGATTAAATATAATATAATATAATAATAATATTTTTAAATGTATGTCCTATTTTATATTCTTCTTTTTTAAAAATGCAGATATTGAAATTCTATTGTAGATCAAATTCATTTTATCCCGAACTTTTTTTTTTAATTATTAAGAACACTTTCCTGTTTTGAAAAAAAGAAACAAACAATATAATTTACGCACACGAACAACCATAGTGAATTTTAAATAAATACTTAATAGTTGAATAATAAATAAGCAAAATAATTATTTTAATCCTGAAGTATTGCCGGTGAATACAAATACATGCAGTAACAAATTAAATAAATGTCTCCCTCTCGGCTGAAATAACTTTTCTCTCTTTATTTATTGTGATGCCTGGAAAGCATTTTGGAGACTTAATATCTTGAAAATAAAAAATAAACCATAAGTGCTGGCTTTTATAGCCGGCTGTCGAGAGCCAAAGATTAACGATTTGTTAAGGTCTGAGGATGGCTCACCTGTCAGGGGCAATAAAAACATTTTACGACACTTTAATTACTCGAGAACAATCTCCGAGTTTTCAGGCTTTGGTAACCAACCTCTCTTATCCCCAATAACTTTAATTTCTCTCCAAGTCTCCAAGACTGCTAGAAAAGAAACATCATTATTGTAAAAGGATTTAATTTTGATTTTAATATATTAATTAAAATCGATTTCTCTTGCTTTTTAAACCGTACTGCTCCTAGTAAAGACGGTTCAGCTATGACTCTATCCATCATCTTAAACTCAGTTAATGGATATTAAGAGTAATACATTTCATTTCTGCTGGAAGGTCCAGAATCATTAAAACGAAATACAGACATCATTAATCATACTATTATATAAAGAACTTATGATTTCCGAAGTTTATAGTGCAGGAGAGATAGATTTTGGTGTGCAATTAATTTCCACAAATACGGGTTTGTAATTTATTGTTCATCATTGGTACCTTTTTGACATACTTGAAGTCTAAATCCTTTTTTTTCCACCATCTTGATTTTTTCTGGATAGTCAAAAAGATAAATCATTTGTGTTAGCAATGTACGAAAAAATGTATTCAGTTTTTCAAAATATGAATAAATAATACATTGGGGGCCAAAAACTAAAAAATATACAATTTTTGCTCGTTTTTCTCCGCACGATAAAAATTAATTAACATTTTTTCATACATTTGTTAATTTTCAGCCTCATTGAACTCTAAGAACGTTCAATAGTTTCCGAGATACAGTTTATCAAAGACCAACTTTTCTTCTTTTTTTTTTCTTTTCTTTGCAAAACACAATCAATCAATTTATTCCTTATACCATCTAAGCTGCAAATACTACAATAATATTCATTATAAATTACTTTATTGTTCATTTAGCTAGCTTTAATTTGAGTACTAATATACATCAATATGCCTAATATGTTTTGTAATATAACCCTACAACCCATAGAAACGAAACAGTAACCAGAAACGTTAACCAAACTGGAAAATAATATTTATTTTAGATATTATTTTAGATAGACACCATACGTGCCAATACAATTAACGCAATAATTTTCACTTGACTAGCGAATGTAGAAATCTTATTTATTCCTAGATACTAATTCCAACTGATCTTCTATTTCAATTAAAAGTTTAAATTGTAAATTTTAGTTTGTTTTGCTATTACAATTTTCAAATCGCCAGGCCATATATACAATTATGTTGGAACAAATCTTCGTACAGAATGTTTCTCCTATGTCGGCCAATTGTATTCTTAAGAATCAAATCAGTTGAAACCACCCGTGCACAGAACTCAAAATAAAACTTATTCAAGTGACGTATAAATTTAGTTTTGCTCTTTCAATACATTTCAAAAATACAAGTGATTGTTCGCAAAAAAATAATACATAAATTGGTTAGTTCAAGATCAAGAGGGCCGTCTGTAGCTAAGGGAGTAAAGGCTTCTTGCGATCTTTGCACCTGGAAACTGCAGCAGCGCCGGTTCGAATCCGGCCTGGGTGTTCTACTTTTATTTCTGTAGCGGTCCCACGAAATGAAACTTGACTCCCGTAACGAGGTGTTAGAATAGAGGGGT
Organism: Halyomorpha halys; assembly: GCF_000696795.3. Lineage (NCBI taxonomy): Eukaryota > Metazoa > Arthropoda > Insecta > Hemiptera > Pentatomidae > Halyomorpha > Halyomorpha halys. Next base: position 138,567 of record NW_027115673.1, on the reverse strand, counting down.
ACCCTATCTACCCAGTAGATAACCCTCTGGTATGTCAACAAGTGATCAGAAAGGGGATCATAAAAAAGTTCAAGATTCGGGAGCTGTTTGGTAGAGGTTAAGTGTCGTCTTAGCAATATCGTAACTGCAGCGACGCCGGTTCGGTTCCGGTCTGGTTTGTGTTGACTCTCCCACCATTATTAGAACTGCATTGTCGGCAACCTGACGGATAGAGGATCACTGTTATTTTCACCAAACTGCTTATAGTAAATTTTTCGTGAATTAACAAAGCGTGCATAGCTTTAGATTTTTTTTTATTTTAATAATCTCTAACTAAGGAATTCCTTGTTGTTGTTTCCGATGGAAAGAACTGTATCATCGATGAATGTAGCCGTGACGAATTTTTCAGCTTCAGTAAAATAATAAGGAGAAAAAGAGTTTTGGGCCAATTTCACTTTACGATGTATCACTAGCGCATATTATGGGTGTTGATGACCTCAGGGTTTTACGCTCTAAAGCTTGAACAACTACCGTATATTTAGGGAAACCCAAAATGGCATAGTCTCCCCTTATTCTGAATTACTTATAACTATGAATATATAACTAGGACTGTAAAACTAGAGCAATATATATTATTCGGTTTTTACGGAATTTAGTATGTAGGAAGTTATGTGTGTGAACATTTTTTAGTAAAGATTTGGGTCCTCTCTCTTTTAATTTTGTTAAAAGCAACGGCGGCAGAAACAACAAAAATTAAATATCACAATAAAAAAAAAAAAATCTCCGATAAACCCATAATTTTTAAAATACCTGGTTTCTAAATAATTCCAAATTAAATTACTTTTCCAATAACAGGTTTTTGTAATAGTCACTACAAAACACGAAGTTCGAAGTGTTGACCACATGAAAGAAATTATGTTAATTATAAACTGTGAGATTGAAAAATGGTATTCTTACAAAAAAAAAAATTAAAATAAGTCACGACAAAAAATGAACAGTTTTTCATTATAGAAGAGCGGCGGTAGATAAGTTGCTGCACCAGCACTTAAGAGTTTTGATAAATTATAGGTATATCGAGCAATAACCAATTATTAGCTAACGCTCCAAACAAACATGTTATTAAGCAATTAATTTCCTCAATAATTAAGAATAAATATTTAAACGATACCAGAATATTTTAAAAATCTAAATATCATACTTTAACGTAATAAACCGCTAATGTGTTTAAGAAATGTGATTGGATAATGAGGATTATTTATTTTTTTACCTTTTCGTGGCCTAATTTTAACCATCTATTATGTCTAAAGAAAATTTAGAAAAATACAAATATAGTGATTTAAAACTCTCAAAAGAGACTTACTTGGAATCCACACACAAGACTGAAACGACAAGAAACTGCTCGCAGATTCCGATTGCTACACTTACTTGACAAACGCTCTAAACTTCCCATTCACTACAAAAAATTAGTATATACTACAATAATCAGACCAATTTGGACATATGGAATTGAGCTCTGGGGCTCCACCAAACCATCAAATTCTTCCCGCATCCAATCGTTACAATCCAAAATCCTACGTAAAATCCTTGATGCTCCTTATTACGTCACAAATAAACTCATTCATAAAGACCTTAACATCCCATTCGTTGCAGATTTGACCCAAAACCATTCCAAACTCCTTAACCATCCTAACCCATTAATTCTTAATCTTTCATCCTTAACAATCCCTGATAATCCTCCGAGGTGTCTGAAAAGAAGATGGCCACGGGACCTTTTAATTTAAATTAATGTTTGAAGTACCACCAATGGGTGGTTCCTTCCCAACATTTTCAAATGTATACGAAACATACTACATATTTACCTATTGTATTATTTTGTGCAGTTGTAAATACATTAAATAAATAATTAAAAAAAAAAATAACTCTCAAGATGTCTAACCATCATCATGATCAGTAATATTGCGCCTTCGCGCTCGAATAATGAGAAGTCTCAAAAATGGTTTTATGAACACCTCACAAATGAGGTCAACAACAGCAATTTAAATTTACAACTATGGCAATTGAGATGTTCACAAACCAACCATTTCTGTGTTGTATCATTAATCGTGCCGGAAGGCTATTGACATAGCATGGACTATTTCCATCCGAAGAAATAAATGACATTAAATGGGCAGAAGAGATAGGTCATCAGGTATAGAAAAAAATTGAGCTCAGAAAGTTTTCGCTAGCTTCGTTTGGAGGTAAAAAACAAGGTGAAAGAAAGAAAAGTAGTATAAAGCCTCTGTGGCAAAATAATGAGAAAATAGCTCCACAAAGATCCTTCCAACCCCATAGCTTCCATTGAGTGACCTTACGATATCCAGAAGAAAGACAATAAATCAGTATCCATCGTTGCTATCTAAACTGAAACAGAAGGTATCCAGTGATTGGTTCGCATTCTTCCCCCACCCTCCTCCACGCCCTTGGTTCATCATAAACTCAGCTTGTTTTGGCTTCACTTTTCCCAGTGGCTTATTCCCCTCCATTATAATCCTTCCTCCAAATTATAACCAAAAGGAATTGAGAGGTTGATCATGGGCGAGCTGACTTATAATTCGTTGTGGCTCCAGTGAATGAAACTGCCCTCTCACTCTGGTTAAAATAGGTTGGTTCTCTCTAGGATGACCCTCGCGGGGAAGGGATTATATGTTTCATATGTTACATGTAGTAAAAACCGTATATTAGTTTTTCTTATATCTCGAATTAGTGATATGCAAAATTAAAGAATATTAAATTTCCTAAAAAAGTGGTCATATGTTTTTGCTGAATTGTGTAGTTTCTGGAATAAAGAGGGGACAAATATACTCGCCTTATATTACATTATGAATGTATACAGATTACTCACGTAGCATTCAAAAACTAAAACAATAACCTTTTTTATAATGTTCAGTACCACCAGTACATTCGCGTGCACAAAGGTCCAACCGCTTTGAAATGGAGAGAAGTGGTGAATGTGCATAAAACATGTGTTATGTTATTTTTACCTTATTTCTCGAAAATCATTGGGTTGGCGAAATATTTTCTATACGAAATTAAAGTACATTTAATTTCCTACAAAAATGGTAATATACTTTTTTGAAATATTTAATTAGAGGTTTTCGTAATGAAATAACATGTCACCAAACGCAATAACAAATTATAAAGTACACCATACACAAATTTTTTAGTTTAAAGTTGTATATAAGGGATGTATGGATTTGAATATTTAGAAATGATAACAACACACACTTAGAAATGCGAATTCAAATGTATTATCTTCCAGAATCAAGCGTCAATACTGAAATTTTTAAAATCCTTATTGAGGATCATAAGGTACCGCCGAAGTACCGAGAAGGAATAAATTATGTAAAAAGGAGAATGGGCGGCGAAAAGGCCCTTCATCAAGGAAGATGATGGTGCTGTTAGGGAACCCTTAGCCTAATCATAGCTCTATCATAGTCGATATAGAGAAGCTAATAGTCTCTGATCCTGAGAGCTGTCCCCTGCGCAACGCCTTCGTGTCTCTTCCTACAATTGCTTAATAAATACAATTCTCATGCATTCAATTCTTTAGTGCAACTCATCTTTGATGAACTCAGAGAGACATGAACTGAACAAAATTAAACTGTTTACGAAAATCTAAAGTGAAATCTGATAAACACTATGAAAGTTACGTATCCTCTGTTGTGTATTCAAAAATTAAGGCGTAAAGCCTACCGGTCATCAAAGCCTAGCGGTCATCAACTCCAATGTATCCAATGTATCCTCTGATCCTACAGATCTCTGAGGCAATATTTTCATTTAAAACATAAAAACACAGTTCTCTTTAAATGAAGATTTTCCGGTGTAGCTGAAATGCAATGTTATTATAAGACAACAATGTCTAAGAAAAATAGATTTATTGGGGCAAGAATATTTCAAGACAATCACACTCTGTTATCTTAATAAAATTTTATTTAATGAAGATTGTCATAAAACTTTATAATTCCAAATTTATTCATAGGAATAGGTTGAGAAAAATGAGTTATTTAACTTAAATAAAAGGACAATAAGACGAAGCAGGAAAATTCGAAAACTGCTAAAAATTTAGAGAAGAAGAATATATATATTTTTTTAAATATCCAGGAATAATAAAGATCAGCTCTTGTTCACCTCTATATTTTTTTTTTTTTTTTTTAGAGAAATACTTTATTTATTCATCTATGCTGCCTAAATACATTAGGTTGCTATCTCACACAGCATACTTATCAATCCGTAATCGGACATATTTACATTACACATACATGGTATAATCAGAAAAAAAAGAAATACAATAATAAGATATAATACAATTTTTTTTCCCCCCTACAGTTTCCTTTTACAATCCATTTCGGTCCGTACAACCAATACAATTTCCTCGATAGACTTTGTTATTACTTGACCGATTTACGTGGGGCTTTTTCTATATGTTCCATTTCGCTGTGGGAAGGTTTAAAGATGATGAAATCATGAGATTTTTGAGTAGATAAAAGTAACAGAATTAAGCGTAAGGCTCGGAGTAAAGTAGTTCGGTAAATATTTTCTTAGAAAAAAGAAAACCATATTCGTTTTCAGGGTTGTTCCAAAGTACTAAATACCATTTTTGGAAGAAATTAAAAATCATTCATTTTTTTCGTCGACTACCTTTCACAAAATCGTTAATAACTCCACTCCCTTTATCTCCGATTGTACCTTCATAGAACTGTTGGAAAGCTGAATGTCGGCTCTAATAGCAAAAATCAAAGAAAGTTAAATTTGATGTTTTTTGAGGGGGAAACGTGGGTTTCAAATGAGGGAAAAAAATTCTCACGTTTTATTTTATATCTCCGGTTCTAATTTGTTTAATTAGACCAGCTTTGTGCCTTTTGGTGCAGTTTTTTGAGCCCTAAAAAATTGCCAAGTTTGGTGTAGATCAGTCGAGCAGTATTGAAGTGATTTCCATTTTTTTAGATTTTTAAAAAGAAATCTAAGGCCGATGTAGGGAGAAAATTTCTATTTGCCAATTTTTCCGAAAATTCGTATGTAAGAGTTTCTCGAGGTGCTGAAAACGAATATCAACTTTGCTCCACTCCTGAAAAATCTTTTACCGCACTTTGGCACAGGAAGAGTTTTTCTTTAGAAACTATTTATATTTTAGAAAGAAGGAAAAAATCACCAAAATAGGACCAGTATTAACGATGATACGGAAAAGTTAGTCGTTTTCAAATACGTAACCATGACTACCGTCTTATCACAGCATCTTCTCTTCTCTATCACTCTCTATATATATAATAGAGCTGTTGAATCTTTGTCCTCGATAGACTTTGTTATTACTGAACCGATTTACGTAAGGAAATTTTCTGAATTTTTCCACAATAAACTTTTGAATTACGGGACCGATTTACGTGCAGTAATTTATTTATTTATTTGTTTTAAATACTGATTTTCACTTCTACAAAATCATTTACCACCCTTACATAAGTCATTCGATCTGTTTACGTGCATTTTATTTTTTTTTTCAAAATGTTTCATTTCACCATGGATAATGAAATCCCAGAATTCTCGAATAAATAACATTTTGAATAAAATTGAGATTTTAATATAATAAAATTAATTAGTGGACTTTTGTTTACTCCCAAAAAATGTTTAGCTACTCTTTGATATACCAATCAGTGTCAATGTTTGGATATATGTAGTACTAATATTGAAACACATTGAAAGTTTTTGTTTCAAACTATATATCTCACTTAATCATAATGTTGCTTATTATTACTATTATCATCTTTACCTAAACTACTCAAAGTATGGTGTAGATTGGTTCAGTAATGTTGAAGCTATTAATATTTTTTATAAAATAATTGTGATTGCAACTTCATATCGTGTATTGGTTCAATTTATGTTGCTAGAACATAGTAATAAAGTATTTAAGATGTTTAATTTTAACTTAAAAATATAATAAACTTTAAAAAACTATTGATTTTATTCATTAAATATAATCCTCAAAGTTACAGCGTATACCGATGATACCAACCGATATGTCATTTATTCCAACCTTTCTGCATAAAACAAATGTCATCATATATATTGGATCAATATATGTTACCAAATCATTATAATAAAGTATACCAAAATGTTTAATTTAACTAAATACATACATTTATAACCATCCTACGTTTATTAAATCTATATACATCATAAAATATAGCAATAGGGAAGCATTACCGGTTCAGCTAGTCTTGTCTATAATGAAGAATTATAGATCGTCTTAGTTAAATAATCTTCCATAATTACGATGATAGAACGTGATTGAAGCAGGGTACTTTTACCTCAAGAATCTAACACAACTTGCCTTGAAGTGTTCATAACTTTGAAAATATGATTATAGGAAATTAAAAAAAAAAAAATAACCTTGCAAAAATATTCAATATATCAAATATTTAGCCCAAGCGAATCGCTAAAAGGAAAAATGTTTCTGCTGTTTGTTTGAATAGAATTGGTGTAAAATAGCTTGGTCTACACTTCCCTTGTTTTACAAAAATTTCATATTACATATAATTTATTTTATGTAAGTCCTAGAGATCAAGGGTGTACCCAGAATCAAAACACGGGGGATGGCAGGCTATAGTTAATCAGGTTGTGACATTCCAGCATGGAAAAGGTGAATGAAACCAAAATTTTAAGAAGATTATATATAATTATAGCAGTGCTTTTAGTAGTTATTACAATCACTTGCTTGACAAAAAAAAATTAATTTTTATTAAATTTAATTTTTCACTTCTAGGGGGGGGGGGGGAGCAGCTATCCCCTTATATATAGGTCCACCATGCTAGAGATCTGTTTTGAAAGCAATTAAATTACTACATTTAAGATGCTTTCTAGGATGCATATATATTTACTTTGTTATATACCAAGTCGGTTCTACATTGTGTGCTTTTTGGCGGTTTGGAAGTGACTACCTTGTAATGAAGTGGAAATGTGTGAGTCTATTACGTCCTATTCTGAGGCGAGAAGCCGCAACTTCTTGTAAATGTATGCTATGGCTGGAGGTAGTCCAGGGCTTCACTGTTTTCTTGTTGTATTTTACTGAGTGGGCTATCATCCCACAACGACTGCCATCTTTTATCAATACTTTCTTTTAGTGGGCGGGCAAGTTCTGAAGCAGTAAGCAATCCTGAGCCTTGACCTGAAAGACTTAAAAGTTTCTCTAGCGAATCTCATTTTCCGTGATGTTTGCATGACTGGATGACCAAATAAAGTGGACCTATACTTCTGCCAGCATTTTTAATTTCTTATGTATAAGTGGATGATTTGGAAAACTTCCTATTTGATCCCTAGGACTTCATTTACAGAATCTGGAATTGTTGCTACATCGTGTGAGTATTCGAAACACTTATATTTCTTTATTTCGAATATAAGGCGGAAACTTTCTTTCTGTGTTGAGTGAGATTTAACGAAGGCAGATTACACCATCAGCTGAACTTCGCGATATCACGACAATCGTTATTGGTAACAATAACAATATACTGTATAATAATACAATATAGCAATATTTTATTTAATAACTTTCGGGAAGAAGTAAAAAATATATATGAACTTTTAAATCAAAGTTTCGTAAAATGTACATCTCAGAAGGAACAGTTAACCTATTCAAAGCGAAAGTAGCTACAAAACTATTCTATACAGGGAGGAACTGACCTAAGCCCCAAGAACAGTACAATCCGTGAAGTATTCAAAGACCACTGCTTCTACTGAATAATAGAGTAATTTACAAAACTTTCACAGTCGATCCCACCGACCATGATTTCTCTGTCAGCAAAGAATTTACATAACGATATTAAGTTGGGTCTCTGGTCACGGATGAAGAGTCCAAAGGCAGGAAACAGACCTGCTGTCAGAGAACTCACAACCGTTCGTATATTATGCAATTATCTCAACTCTATTGGACGAAAATGTTCACAAGGATATGTATGAACTTTCTATGGGTTTTAATTTGTGATACACCAAAATTTACAAAAATATGCGGAATCGAAGATATTGATACGAACTTATTTGAGAACTATAAAAAGGTTTTTGAAGGTGATGGTCATGGGCTGTGGTCAAGAAGAAAAGAAAAGTATTCAAATATTTACTTATTGCCGACGTTTCGACCCACGATGAGGTCTTCATAACGGCTGATGTGATGAGTAGAGATGTAAACAAAGAACTTTAGGGACTAACAATTAAGATTTTTTCGTTATTGACCGCAGCACTTACCATCTTCAAATTCACTGACGGTGAATAATCTATACATATAATTTGATCAGTGGGCTTGTCAGAGATAAATCTCAACTGTCAAGCTTAACAGTCAGTCCCTTTGCGATTTGTTTACATCTCAACCTGATGTGATCATCAGCCGTGATGAAGTCGAAACGTCAGCAATAAATAAATAGTAGAAAACTATTTTTTTCTTCTTGACCGAAGCTCTTCTTCAAATTCACTTCCCGTCAATCATACATATATATATATATATATATACATATATGTTTAAAATTCTCTTAATCTAGAATTGGCAATAAAAACAAAATTCGTTTTCCCAACATTGCTTTTAAGAAGATATCTTTTTAACTCATATTTGTCTTACCCCGAAGAGATCCGCTACCTTGGACTACATCTGGACAAACGATTAACCTGGAATCCTAACAAAAGACTGAAAAGACAGGTAACTGCACGTCGATTTCGAATATTACAGCACTTACTAGACAAACGGTCTAAACTTCCAACTCATTACAAAAGACAGATCTACATGACTGTAATAAGGCCAATCTGGACATATAGAGTTGAGCTTTGGGACTCCACTAAACTTCGTATTCAATCGTTACAATCTGAAATCCTTCGTAAAATCCTCAATGCTCCTTACTTTGTCACAAATAAAATCATACATAAAAACCTTAATGTTCCCTATATAACCGATCTAGCCCGAACGAGATATCACTCCTTCCATTATAAACTCCCTAACCAATCAAACCCCTAGTTTCTAACCTTGCATCCTCTTCCATTCCTCCATTCAAAACTCCATAAAAAGGAATTTCATGTTAATTTTTTTTCCTGTTAACATTATCCTTTAATCTCTCCTTAATCCCTTCTTCTCTTAAATCCCTATATCTTGTTATTAATCATGATTTTATTGTTTAATTACTTTTCATTTGTTTATTATTTTTGCTTCAACCAACTCGCAGAGGCTCCACACCTATATGCATAAGATCAAAGTTCAATTTTTATCCACAGAATAGTATTCATTACACTTTCTAATACTTACGGTAGAAAAAGGTGATACTTCCGTTAGATTATGCTTTCGCATAATAAGGCTATTTAATTTCTAATATATTGTGATTCTGCTTCAGAGAGTTTAGAAAAAAAAGTTAAAATCTAAATTAAGAATCATTTTTCTTCCCCGGACAAGATTCTTTGGACTATATTAAAGGTTGAAGCAACAAGGAATAAGACTAAGAAACAAGTTTAACAGCTAAGTGTATCGTTCATAAAAAGGGATTTTTGTAGGGAGAGTATTCAAGTATTAATTACATGTTCTCCCAACTTTAAATAATAATAAGTCACAAACAAAATTATTGGTCACTATAATTTGAAAGCATCGTTCTAAAATAAAAACTTTAAAAATCCAGAAAAAAAGACCAGTTTTTTTTGCAAGCTTTGTAGAGGAAGTCATATCCTTTTTTTTCATTATTAATAACATTTGAGAAATTATTTCAGACCATAACTCATATTCTTTAATTAAATTGAAGTATTTAAAGTGTAGTATAGACGAACTTTATTCATTACAATGTTGTGTATGCCAAGTCTTTAGTACGAGTGTGGGAACAACTAGTCGGCTGTTTAGGGTAGGACCAGATGTGAACTACCACACGTGGTCTACACAGTCTCTCTCTCAATTCAGGCGTTTTCTGGTCACAAATGTGTGCAGAGTACACTGCTGAAGTTTTACTTGTACCTACATAATTTAAAGTGATTTTTTTAAAATTCGTTCTTCACTTTTTATAATGTCACATACAAGTTCTTTTTCGACTTTAAAAATTACCATTAACTTCCTCCCCTATATCCCTTAATAACACTCAACTTATTCCTGTCGATCAGATCCGCTACCAAGGACGACATCTGAAACGACCAGCTTGGAGTCCTCACACAAGACTGAAAAGACAGGAAACTGCACGTCGATGTCTGCTATTACAGCACTTACAAGACAATAGGTTTAAACTTCCAATTATTTTTCAAAAGACTCATTTGCATGATTTTAACAAGGCCTATTTGGACTAAAAGAAATGAGTTTCGGGGCTCCACTAAAACCATACAAATCCTCTGCTATCCTATCCTTACAATCCAAAATCAAACGTAAAATCCTTAATGCACCTTACTTTGTCACAAATAAAATACCCATAATGGCCTCGACGTTCAATATGTTTACGATTTAGCCAGAACTAGATATCAATTATTCCATGATAAATTCCTCAACTATTCAAAACCACTAGTTCCTAACCTTGCTTTCTCTCCAATTCCTGAAATCCTCCTAGGCGTCTGACATCTGTTCTTAAGATGACCTCGAGAACGTCTAATGTAGAAATGTTATTGAAGTTCAACCAATGGATAGATTCTCCACAAGTCTATAAAAGGGGTATTCATGATGTGTTAAATGTAAATGCGAATTTTCTGAACAACTTGTTTTATAACCTTTCCTTCTAAAACATCATGTTATTGTTCAATTTTAAGTTTTGATTAAAGTGATTTATTAAAAAATGCCTAAAGTGAATGAAAAGTGGAAGCTGTGTGAAAGTTTGTCCCTTGTTGATCTTATTTGTGAGGAAGAGAATCAAGATAAGCTAATTGGCAACTTTCATTACATTACATTATTATTGTTGGAAGATTATTGATTGACCGTGTGTAAAGATGAAAGGAATATGGTCCGGG
>NW_027115673.1:117355-126870 GCF_000696795.3 Halyomorpha halys | reverse complement strand
GGTACCAACAAGTTTGAAAAAACTGTGAACGAAGGAAAAGGCAAGGGACGATCATATGAGCAGCTGAGAGGAAATATCTCAGGTATGCTGAGTGGATTTCCCTCTTTTACCAATTTAAAACGATATAACATGTAAAATGGCTGAGAGTCTAGGGGTATTCATCGTAATCATACCAAGTGGATTCGAGGGGTCTAAAAGACTAATTTTTCACAAATCATAGGACTAACTTTTCGACTGTTGTGAAAATGGTATTTATTAATTGTTGAATCTATATTACAACGAGTTTCAATACATTAAGAAACGGAAACATCTGGTCGAGAAATGATATGACCATCTTGGCAGTGAGATGTTTAAGACTTGACCTAAGTGATGAATGAGACATTAAATAGGCGCCTCTTTCTCAACTTATAATTACAGGACTGAACGGAACAGTACGATTTGTAAGGCTCACACTTCGTGTCGAAACGGGCAGGAACCGAATTCTAGCCTATTAATCAGTCACCTCACTCTACACGATCTGGGCTCTTATGTTCCATTTTTCATACTTTCTTTGCAACCTGATTGGAAATTTAGTAGATTGCGTTTGCGTAAAAGATAATCCTCAATTTCAAGTCATTCATAGAGCTTTTGAAGTAGATATATAATTTTTTTTTTTTTTTTTAATAATTTATTTATGGATATTTACAACTGTATACACATATATACAACAAGTAAATTTGCTGTAGGTGACATAGTGACATGATAAAAACATGTGGAGAATCTACCCACTGACAGAACTCCAATAACATTTCTAGAGGAGAAGATCTCGAGGCCATCTTCTTTTCAGACGCCTAGTACGATTATTAGGTAATGAAAGAGAAGCCAGGTTAGAAACAAGTGGATTTGGGTGGTTGAGAAGTTTATTATGGAAGGAACGGTATCTGGTTCTGGCCAAATCGGCAACATGATATATAATTTAAAGTCAATGTTTTAACTTCCATAGAAAACAAAAGGGGTATTCATGATCTTTAGTTTAACATGTTAAATGGAGAAATATTTCCCTCTTTTACCAATTTAAAACGATATAACATGTAAAATGGCTGAGAGTCTAGGGGTATTCATTATCGTTAGTAGGGGTATTTATTCATGATGTTTGATAAATGTAAAATGTTTTACTTGAAGAAGTTTATCGGGGGGTGCGGTCAGCAAAGAACAACATAAATAAACAAAACAATATTTATGCCGACGTTTCGACCTGAGTTTCAGGTCTTCATCAGGGATAGTGGCGTGTAAAGGGGACGGGAAGCAACTCGCAACTAAAATGTTTTACTATGTTAAATTTTATAAGTATTGGATTTTGAGCAGTCCTACTTAAAGTTATGTTAAATGGTGAATGTATTAGAGCTCCTACCAGATTTTTTGAGTAACTTGTTTTATAACCTTTCTTTCCAAACCTTCATGTTATCGTTTACTTCTAAGTTTTAATAAAAGTAATTAATTAAAACATGCTTAAAGTGTAAAAGTTTGGCTACTGAGTGGCTTCTTGGTCTTCTGACTTGGGAGGAAGAGAATCAAGATGAGCTAATTGACAACTGTCATTATGATTGTCATCCATTGCTTTATTAGATTTAAAAACATCCAAAACAATATTAATACACAATTAAAACACAAACCAAGAGCAAGTAACCTAACACAACTAACAAAACGGTGACGAGCTCAGCTGGCCTGTTGCGTGACGTCATTTCCCCTATAGCAGACTCTCAACCATGTTATATCGTTTTAACATGGTGAAAGAAGGAAATATTTCTCCATGTAACATGTTAAACTAAAGATCATGAATACCCCTAGTATAATAATAGTAGTATGTTAAAGCGTGTTAAATAGAAAAAATCATGTTAAATGGAGAAATATTTCCTTCTTTAAAACGATAAAACTTGTATCATTAGGGGTATTCATGATATTGTGTTAAATGTAAAATGTTTTACCATGTTAAATGTTATAAGTGTAGGATTGTGAGAGTGCCTTTTCACTCAATTTAGGCATTTTGTAATAAATTAACTTTATCAAAACTTAGAAGTAAACAATAACATGAAGTTTTGGAAGGAAAGGTTGTAAAGCAAGTTGCTCAGGAAATCTACTAGGATCTCTTATGCATTTAACATGACTTTAAATAGGGCAACTCATAATGCTATATTTATAACATTTAACATGGTAAAACAATTTACATTTAACAAAACATCATGAATAAATACCCCTACTAAAGATAATGAATACCCCTAGACTCTCAGCCATTTTACATGTTATATCGTTTTAAATTGGTAAAAGAGGGAAATATTTCTCCATTTAACATGTTAATTAAGTTAGTTATGCAAAACTAGTTGAATATTTAAAAAGGAAGACATTTTATAAAGAAAGCGGTGAAAGATCATTGCATAATCTGTCCTAAAGCTATAAAAATTAGTTTCTTAAATATCGGTAAGTATACATCCGTTTTTTCACATTATGCAGCCCAATATTTATAAACCACTGATCCCCAAGCAAATGAATTTGTCATTTGTCGAAGAAACAAATACAGAACTTTCTATATAACACGGTTTTCCAATAGAAATTCATCAAGAGTCCTACCTTACCCGCTAAACTTTGGCTGTTTCAATTCTAGTGACCACTGTATCACTAACAGAGTTCCAAGAAAGCGTGTTGGCTGCTATCCAAACCAAACACCCAGGTACCAACAAGTTTGAAAAAACTGTGAACGAAGGAAAAGGCAAGGGACGATCATATGAGCAGCTGAGAGGAAATATCTCAGGTATGCTGGGTGGTTAAGTAAATATTGAAGATAACTACTTAATTACTAACAGGATTAACTACATAGGGGAACTAATTGATCAGCTGTAAATTATGTCAATTCATACGGTTGTTTAATTTTGAATATTACTAGTCGATATTAATTTATGAACACCATTAAATTATAACGAAAGAAGAACAATTATTTTTTAAAAATTGTAATTTTTCAGTACCAGATTCTTATAACTGATAATTGTTGTCTTAAAAAAAATTTAAAGTTCAACTTTTAAAAACATCTAGATTACCAATAAGTCGTTCTGAAAACATCGCAAATTTTAATGAAAACCAAAAGACTGAGTCTATTATCTATTCCAACTGATTAATTTCAATCACGCCATATAGTTCAGTATATTATTTCTAAAATCAGCAATTTTGTATTTTTGATAGATATATTGTTCTATGTTCTATATTATTGTTCCAATAATTATGTTATAATTACAAGAAATTTCGCTCATATCGACAGTTTGTCATAAGAATGATAGACTAGTAGAAAATACTACAACTGGTTGTAAAATAATGGTCGCAGTATTTGGAAGACATAAAATTTTATTGTATTTTTGTAAAATAAATTTCTTTATTAACACAAACACATTTGACCCAAATTTACTCTCAACATTTATTTCCAAAAACTGTCCAACGTTTTGGCTCTCAGGCTATTTTCAAGGAGACAAACTATAAACAAATTTATTATATTAATTACATTATTTCTAAACAACATACTAATGTTTTTGAATATACCTTAAATATTTATATCATATTCTCTAAAAAAATTTCCTACAGGCTGATTGCCCATGTCATATCTTTAAAACTGATTAAATGTTAAAATAATATCATAACAGTTTCAAATTCTATGGGTATCTATCTATATAGATAGTAAATATCAATCTAGATTGGTACATAAAATTTCATGCATTAAGTGTCACGCCATATATATTGGTGAACTTAAGCAATTTATGAAAGATAAGATGTATCAACATGGGAATGACGTAAAAAATAGGAAAAAGGACCCAAAGGAAACAGCATTAATACTGCATGTTGTTTAGAATAAACATAATTTTGATTTTGAAGATGTGAATCAAATTTGAAAATTTGGATCAAATGTGTTTGTGTTAATAAAATATACCCCTCTCAAACAATCAATTTTATAAATCATTAAAATAAATATTTTTATTAATAAATTTTAAATAAATTGTTTCATTTTCGAAGTTTCACTTCTGTCGGCCTCTCCCATGACTACCTCAATTTTTTGTTTGTAATTGATGTATTCCATAGATATTACCGTTGATTGTGGTTACTTTGACCACCCAATAAGCTTGAGGACAGTCTGTAAAGAGCAACGACAGGAAATAAAGTAACCCTTATTGGGTATCTTTGGATTCCGTCCAATTCAAAAATAAATCAAAACTTTCTTTTGTGCCACTACTTAGGCAATGCAGCGTTACCTAGAAGATTTGTATATTCTCTGCCGTAGTTAGTTATCATTGAAGACACGTTATTAAAATTAATTACAAAATATAATTTAAACAAAATAAAAATGAGAACATTATGCATTAAAACTACAAACTTATTTAACACTGCATAATTTTTCATATCCTAAGGCAGGGGTGGCCAATCCAAGTGATCTTGCGGACCACTTTGGAAATGTATTATAACTCTACGAGCCGCATATATACGCTTAATAGATTTAGACCCACTATAGACATTTTTTGGAGCGAAAAATTGAAACGTAATAGGTTATTATTATTTACATAATGAGTTCTTACTCTAAATAGATAAAATAGACAATTCCTGTCATAAATTCGCAAGAATATAATTTTAAAATTAAAGTTACTATTTCCTCATAATTTCGACAGTTAATTTTTGAATATATGGATGTATTTTTTAATTCATTGATTTTCACCTGCTTAGGCCATTATAAAATAAATATATTTTATATATTATTTATATAATAAACACAAGGTGGGTCGCGGAATAGCCACCCCTGTGCTCAATGCTCAATAAAATTATACTTACACAAGCACTGTAAAAATATAGAATTTCACAGAGTAATTTTCAAAGATTCTTTTTAAATATTAGGAAAAATGTTTAAAGCAAAAATATTTGTTCAAGATAGCCAGGGGAGCAGAATTATTTTACATATTAAATATTTTTTGCCCTAGACACGGGTCTTTGCTAACAACTTTTGACAACATTTGCTACTTCTGCTACATGAATAATCTTAGCACAAGAGCCGGTAAGAAAAAAAGGCAGTTGTTTCACCCCAATTTTTGATTACTTTAATAAAAACTATATATAATTATTAGTCAAAACGGATGAGTCTGCCAAGTATAGGTAAGGGGAATTTCAGTGCATCGACTTTAACCTGCCCTTTTTTAGTACTAGAGCCGGAAAGAAAAAACATAGTTATTTCTCCATAATTCTTTATTACTTTAGTGAAAACTATGTATAATTACAAGTCAAAATTGATGAGTATAGTATAGTATAGAGACATAAAAAATAGCGGCTGTTTCAAAACGTTAAAAAAATTTAATCTGTTATTCGGAGCTCTATATCTTAAAAACTACCAACAACACTAGAAAATCTAAGAGAACATTATTTAAAGGAGAGTAAATTTGCTGAAAGATGAGCCCTAATAGAGCTACTACGTCCAATAGTTATCGAAACATAGTTTTTTAAAAAGCAACATTTCTTAAAAATCTACTGAAAGATTGGTAGTTAGTTAATTTATTTTGAGAAATCTATATCTCAGGAACTATGTAACGCACTCAAATTAAAACTAGTTTAACGTAATATAAAGTAGTTTATGACCTTCAAATTCACAACTGTTAATTTCTAGCTGTTCGTATAAAATGTTTGATTTTTGAAGAAATATCAAGATCCATATTTAAAAATTTAACTTACTATAAAGTAGTTTATGACACTTAGCTTCGTGGAAATAGTGGTTTTTATGATATTTGCATATGAATATAAATTTCGCAAATGAAAATTTATCCGAACAACTATAAATCAATTTATTTTAGCAAATATCATGAAAACTACCACTGCTATGACGATAAACGTATTAAACTACTCTATAGCTCATTAAACTAACTTTAATTTGAGTGCTGACAGACACCTGTACGTCAAATGGTTTTTGAGATATAGATTTTTCAAAATAAATTCACTAACTGATCTTTCAGTACGTTCTGTATAACATTTTTTAAAAAGCTATATCTCGAGAACTATTGAACGTAAATAACTCTATTAGGGGACAGTTCAGAAAATTTACTCTACTTTAAATGATGTTCTCTTAGATTTTCTATTGTTGTTGACAGTTTAAAGATATAGAGCTCCGAATGAAAAATTAATTATTTTTAACGTTTTTAAAAAGCCGCCATTTTTTGTTCCCCCTAACTATATTTGGCAGACTCATCAATTTTGACTAGTAATCAAACATAGTTTTCATCAAAGTAATCAAAAATAGGGGTGAGATAGCTGACTTTTTTCTCCTTTTGGGATCTTGTACTATCCGGCCTTGCCTTGGAATCCATCTTGTTCATGTACTAATTTACTATAAGAAGAACTTTTTTTTGCCTTTATTTACCTTCTATAATTAATCACATAGTTAATAATACATTTTTATCTTGTAAATAAATCCTGAAGTTCTTATTGTTCAATTATTTTATCTTCAGCCAGCTCTAGCCAGTTTTAATCTCACACTGTGTTACTCCTTACCATCTATGGTAAAATTCCAGCTCTTGGTGTCTTATAGGATCATTTTTTTTAAATGACTACATAAGTAAATTAAGATTAATATTATAAATGCTAAGCAAAGAAGTTGGAGGGGATCAAAGGTTTAAAAATAAGAGATGATCCCCTATTGAAATTTAGTTTAGAAAGTTAAAAGAAAAAATAATAGGATTTAGCGTAATACGCATTATTCCCCCCCCCCTCTCTCTCCAAAGCATTTTTCAAAAGGTTCAGAACTTTTTTTTTTTCTGAAAAAGATGATTTTCTCCTCTGATGTGCATATAGTATAAACTTATGTTTTTGTTTCATCCCTATCAAGGGATAATCGTAATTCAATTTCTCATTAAAACAAGCGAAATGTAGTACTAAGGTCATGATGGTTTGTCACTTTCTTTAAATCACGGTTTCCACATTTTATATACTTTATCGTAGATGCGATATTACTTAAATATTAAAATGTATCCGTTTATCTAACCAAATAAACAAATTAATGGCACTGACCGACATTTTAATCACCTAATACATAGTTCGTAGAGAATAATCATTCATTGTTCGAGACAGCCTAAGTTCGTGAAGCAGCGAGCCGAGGATAGCCCGGGGAGACACCAATAAATAAATAAGGAGAAGGGCCGACCGTCACTTGACTATGGCTGACCCAGTTGGGCGATGAATGGTGTAGGGAGGATTTGCACTGCTTCTAGCACAATGTTGAATATTCATCCAGGCCCCTGCATTAAATTACCTGTCCCCAGCTCTACATCTTCTATCCAACTCTTTGTTAAGTCACTCTGTCCTAATAAATCAGTATAATTAATTCTATTAACTAGCCACTAATCCACTTTTTAATTGATCTATCGATGTCCACTTTGAGGGATAACCATTTTTCATCATAGTTTGTTTATAAGCACACTTTTAAACCTGTTTAACTTTTAAGACAATATTTAGGCACTATAGATACTTTTATAAACTATATCTTATATCAACTAAGTCATGACTTTAGCTAAGCGGAAGTATGTAATTATCATCTTAATTTTTCTTTTCAAACTTACTAAATTGATTCATGATAATGCTTACGTAATGGATGAAGAAGAACACATCTTTGATCCCACGTAATTTGTAGATGCCCTTTATTTGGTAGACAGAGATCAAAATTTATTATCACTGTTATGCTTAAAGGAGGACATTAGTAAATTTAGATGATAATTTCCCATCTTCATCCAGCATTCGTATTCCAGCCAACTGACAGAATGGATGGAGATCAATTAGAGATGATGCATGGAATCAGTCTTTAATGCGAATTAGAAATTTATAGTAAGTCTCGGTAGTTCCATGCTCGGAGCTAGAGCATATATTGGTATTTTTTCAATTTTTTTTTTTTTAGGAGGGCAAATACCAATGATAATTTGTAGCAAATTCATCCAATCTAATTCAAATCACCATAGGCTGCAGCTCTCCCAAAAAAATAAATCTGAGAAAAGTTTCGATTCGTGCACTAACCACGAATATGGACTTAGCCCAAATATGCACTTATTCAGACCAACTTTCCTACATCTTTATGTATTAGACAAATAAATAATTTATTTTCAATCCAAGCTACCCAAATACATGCCATACCAAATAACATATACTGTATATACCAAATAATTTTTCCTACTGCTATCACTTTATAAAAATTGGTTGATAGAATTCGATTACGCATTTAAAAATGAAAAAAAAAATGGTTCCATAGTTATTTTTATCTAAAAAACAGCTGTCATTGCTAACTGAAAAAACTCAAAAGTTTTTTTAGTGATTAGTTGCTGACGTCTCTTGTAAAGTGGTAATGTCAGAATTAAATAAAATAAATAAAGATCTTTGAAACAAGAAATTACTTTGACTATCCTTGGTTTAGGTAATGTACCTATTTGACAGAATCCTTCAGCATACAATTTTAGAAATAACAATTATGGTTTCGATAAATATTAAACGCATGTTTAATTATGTTTTTTTTTTTGTTTTTTTTATCAAATAATACCCAGAGATTTGCGTTGGTATAGTTTGACGTATTGTAAAGCAATCTTTTCCCCAACTTAGTATATTAAGCTATATTTTTTTCAGGAGTAAAAGATCAAGAAAAATACTTAAAGTTATGAAACGTTTAATTTAACTTGTCTAAAATCTTATCCGATTTTATAAAAGTAGATTTTAAACAAGTGCTGAATTTCTTAGTTTTATTTTATAATGTATTTTTGAAATATTCAAAATAATTAGCTGGATAATACTAATTTATACTACTTTTAGAAAATATTTACGACAGTGAAGAAGACTCTAGATGTGGTTCGTGCATTTATAACTAGTATTTTTTTATAAGCACTAACCGAATAACGCACATATCGGCGGCACTCCAGTGGAACAAAATATAAAAGTTAAATTCTTGAACCGGAGCACTCACTAAGCAATGCTACTCAACTAATTAAATAAAAATAATCCTGGCGGTGAATTCCATCTGATATTTTATTACCAGGTTTTCTAGCAGCGCTGGAATTCCAAGAGGTTTCGATTTTAAATTAAGCATACGTAACATTTTTAATAAGAATTTTTCTATGGGTCACTGTCCTGATATTGCCTTGAATCCTAAATCCTTTTAGTGCGTTTCAGTAACATACCAAAAATTATATCACATTTATGAGAAATATACTAGTTTATTCTAATTTAATCTTCTCTAGAGTAATAATATAGTTGATGTATGATTGTTAATTATTATAGCTTGCCTAAATGAAGAGTGGCCATGGACACAATTTTGAGGCTTTGGGTCCGAAACCTTATACCTGAATCCGCCCTCTGAATGTTGGGTGAGGATAAACAATATTTTTCTTAGAAGCGCCAGAACCAAACTGCTGAACGAATTTCTAGATCCACCAGAAATACCAGGTCATTCAAAAAGTCCTGTCGTTTTTTTGGGGGAAATTATAAATAAATAAATA
>NW_027115673.1:115235-116355 GCF_000696795.3 Halyomorpha halys | reverse complement strand
GGATGGTGACTGCATTAAATTAATCCTCCTTAGCCTCCTATTCATAAAGTATAAACCTTTGTGTTTACATGGATAAAAGTTGTATTGAACGGAATTAATTAGTAATCACTCTATATTCAAAATAAACAACGAACAAACGAAAAACGACAGGACTTTTTGAATGCCCTGGTAATTTAAAATAAAAATATTGTTATTATAGTATAGAGTAGAATTAATTTGTTTTCTAGAATTAATGTGGGATGCAGACTAATATACTGTAATTATAGATATGTAAAGTACTATCGCGTTCTAAACACTTGTCACTTATCTTTTAAGTCTTGTAGAACCTGAGAGGAATAAACTAATAATTTGAAAACTGGAAAATTTGAGTATACATCATTTTGCGAAAATTTGGGTAAAACATTATTCAAAGAGGTTATTGTACCCGAAAGTTGCTTATAACCGCTATTTAGAGATCAGTTTTCCAAAAATGTTTAGGAAAAGGCCAAAGTTCACTGAATACTCCCCGGACGAGTAAGTTCGAAAACCCAGTCAAAATTGTTGAAAAATCTTGGATTCTAGAAAAAATAATATTTAACATATAAATTGGTAGAAGGTAATGGAAAATGCCTAAACAAAAGGTCTGTTCTGATGAGTTTGATTGTACAGGCGCTTGTGCAGAGCGTTCATTCGTTTCGCCTGTCTAATGTTTTTTTTTTTTTATTTCACCTCTTGTATAAGAGGCTTTCAGTAACCCTATGTAATCATTCTTAATATTGATTCTATAAAAACATACCATTGAATGCTTAAGGGGAGAATGCAAAGTTTAATAAACGGTGTTTATTATCTTATTCTCATTGAACAGTTTGGCTAGGCTTAAATGCTTGATTTTCAAAATGACTTCCTATTAAGTACCCATAATTTGTTTGTTTCAAATAATACACAATCTCATATCTTTACGAGTGAAAATATGAATATGTAAATATAAAGTATGGAAGGATTTGATAATTAACTTAAGGAGATAAGAGGACAAATATTTTCTCCGGGTTGAAAACACATTCCCAGAAATAACCGGAGTAATAAGGACGCATTATATACAATTGAAAAGCCAAATATTTAAAATATATATATATATATTTAA
>NW_027115673.1:107063-113070 GCF_000696795.3 Halyomorpha halys | reverse complement strand
ATATATTTATATTTGTTTTTTTTTACCTGGGCTATGTAGATAATTTAATCGTCTTCCAAATGTGCATCTGGAATGTTCAGGGAGATGCATGGTTTTAGAATTATTCAAAAGACTAAAGGAATTTCCATGAAAACTCTTGTAGAATGGTTTAAAAATATATATATATTTTTTTTACACCTCATTAAAAATATATATGAACCCAAAACTCCTTACTTTAGCCCAATTTGGATGATTTTTGATTCTGTACAAGATTTATATTCTTTCAAATTATTATTTATGTAATTAACCATCAAATGTATACTCTTTGAGTTATTTGCAAATAATTTTACTTATGGTTATAATTTTATTTTCCATTTTTTCTCGTTGGTTTATTCTATACATAAATATTAAAAAAGGTTTAAGCAAAAAACTTTAGGCAATTTTATCAGAATCTGAAGAGCCACCACAACCCTACAGTCAATAGAAAAACTTTTTTTTTTACCTATTGCGAAAAGGTTGCCAAACAGTCATCGTGGGCAGAAAAGCAATAAAAACTAAAACAAACCTATCTTCACTTTCCAGAGATAATCATGATGGTGATAAAAAAACAAAACAAAGACTGAAAATTCGTTGTTTTTTTTAAACTCAGAAAGTTTTAAAACGTCAAGTGCTGTTTGAAACCAGAAATGCTCAGAGAAGATTAGAACACCTTCCTTGCCTAGAAGATGGAGAAAGTAAAAAATACTTTAGACAAACAGTAATGATACTCGAAAATGTAGCAATGATTGACTGATTAAAATAATAAATGGTTATAATACTATAACCAAAGAAAGAAAAAATATGAATACATATATATATGAAATTCTAGTAAAGAATGTAAAAGGAGAAGGGAAGGCAGTGATAAGCAGCATCCTCCCCGAGATAAGATAAACTGTTCTCAAGTGTGCCTTCAGCTAGAGTTCAATTGATATATTTCAATTCTAGTCTATATTTTATTTAGAATTTAATAATTGTATTACTTAAGTAAACAAATAATAAATAAGATATGAGAGAATGAATTCCTAAGCCAAAATATTAGTTTTCTGCTGTCACAGTTAAATTGCCATAGCTGGAATTTGGGGACGCGGCATACCCAGTCCCAATGAAGTAGTACAGCGATGAGTTAGACAAGGATAGAGGAGATTTAGATTTTTAGGTGTAACAATGTGACTAGAGATTATATTATTTTATCATTATGTTATTTTTTGTTTTCATACACTTAGTTTGATTTGATGTTCATTTAGTTTATCCTTCTGTTTGTATTTATTTTAAGAGAGATTTTTTTCATTCATTTATTTATTTTTATTCTTATTTTATTTTATTTTAGTATGAATGTGATCATTCATCACTATTACCTATTGCCCACAACTGTGTGGCAGATTGTAATATTTATTAATAAATAAAAAGTATTTTAAAAAAAAAATAAATAAATAAGGTGTAACTAATTCCCCACAAAGACACGGTTTGAATTTTTTTCTCGCTGTTCTGGTGTTTTTTTCAGCATACTGCAAGTCCAGATAAATTTTACCATGAAAAATACATGGGTTTTTTTTCGCCATCTTGATTTTCCCAAAATCATAAACAAATCTTATGTAAAATACTAATAAACGACAAAATTAAAGCTCAAAATTCATTTTTAACATCCCTAAAGCTACCTCATGGTAAAAATTAATGAAACTGTGAAGATGTGCTAAAAACTCAAAAAAATCCACGAAAAATTATGGGGTGTGGCCAGCAAATAAACCAACACTTATTGATTTGTGCCTACGTTTCGACCTGAATTCCAGGCATTCATCAGGGCTAAAAAAAGAGGTAAAACAACCATCACTCAAAGAAACATAAAAATAAAGAAAAATAGTTTTTATATCTCTCTGAGTGTTTTTTTTAGTCTCGAAGAAGGCCTGAAATTCAGGTTGAAAAATCAGCACTAATAAAATAAGTTTTTATTTATTTGTTTACCACACCCTCAACCATTTTCTCCTCTTACCTTAATTTCGTTTAAAATTTTATCCTAGAAAGTTACACTATCCAAGAGCTTTTTTTTATCCTACAATTATTTTTTTCACACAACGCATTAGACGTATTTCATTCATTTGGATACTTTTTATTGCAATTAGCGCTATCTGTATTATACAATTTACTGACTTGGACTGATAAAGACTACAAGGATAACTGGTTGGAATGGCTGATCGATTCCCCTAGTAGGAGCACAAGAGGATGGTCAAACCCAACTCTAGTCCTTCAATTTGGTCCGTGAAGGGTGTCTTTTTCAAGAAAAAATTAATCTTACCTCAACACAGCATGTTGACTAATATGATCGTGTACAGTCCCCCTAGATATCTCTCGTTCTCCTAAAACCCTAGAGCGTATTGGAGTAAAATGTTTGGGGTAATTTTCTGTCAGTTACGAGTCTCAAACATTATAAAGAAAAAATATTCTATAACAATTTACTCTAAAATGTAAAAAATATCTCCGAAATGGAATTATTAGAAAAACATGACGTTCCTGCTAAGATTTTTTAAAAATATCTTCATTGAAATTTACAACTGTATATTATATAATACATTGAGTAAATTTGATCTTAGTAAAAATGGAGTGTTACAGGCGTGTAGAGCAAATACCCATTGGTAGCTAATGACGTTCTACATGAGCAGGTCTCGTGGCCATCTTCTTTTCAGGCGCCTCGGAGGATTGTCAGGAATGGAAGAGGACGCAAGATTAGAAACTAGGAGGTTAGAGTGGTTAGGGACCTTATAATGGAAGGAGTGATGGTATGAATTTTTAAAGTCAGAAAAATATTTTTTGGTTAACTACAGAATAATAATTGGTACGAAATGTCTATGGAAAGATATGTTAATTTTTTTTTTTTATTTAAATAGAGTAAAAACAATATTTTTGATATATATAAATAATCTTTTCACTTTCTTGAGAATGGTTATTATTGTTTAAATAAATTAAATCGTATCCAATTTAAGTCTCTAAACACTCTTAGAGTGTTAGACACATTATTTCTTTAAGTCCAACGTTTCGTTCAATTCGGCCATCCAAGGACAATCTTAAATACTTATTTACCTTCACATCAATTTGCTGGCTATTCTGCCCAGGCCATCAATTTCAGTCAAAATTACCCTATTTTGTCACTCTTCACGTTAATATTAAAACTTTTAATTCAAATCAATTTTACTCTATTATCACAGCAATATAACCAGCAAAAAGTTTTTAAATTATTGGTGTGAATGTAATTGAATTTAAGATTGTCCTTGAGGATGGCATAATTGTCGAAATGTTGGACTTTTAAGGAAATAAAGAATGTTTTGAGACTTAAATTGAATACAATTTAAATTATTTAAACAGTACTTTTGATTTTGCCGAATATTTTTGAGTTCTGTGGTATCACAACTTGACCGACGATATATTACATTGCACAAGCCATGAGGGGATTTCCATCACTGTGTAGTCTCTATTAAGAATAAGCTTCATTATTAGAGCCAACGTTCTGATTAGAGCTGTCACGAAGGAATCCGTTTCGCGTTTTGATGACCTTTAGCGAATCGCGATCGGAAAACGTCCCGTCATGAGATATGTTGTGCACAATCCTTCCAATTCGGCTGATCTTTACATCTAATGACATTGCAAGATCTGCTATTCACTCCCAGCGCTAAGGCGATGAAAAAAAGGATGAGGCTCATTGTGTTGACTTGTAGCGACTCCACTAGGCCAAGCTTTCTTCTTATCAATATTATATCTCTATATATTTAAATATTTCGATCGTAAATGACAAGGCGATTAGATAAATTAGTGAATGGCAGGAATAGGATCAGTTCATCGGAACATGAACACCAACTCATTCATCCTGTAATCAATTTAGTACTAACGGTTCCATATTGTATAATTTGAAATATTGTAATAACTTTAATATTAGCTTAATTAGAAGACTTCTTCTAGCTGCTTTATATCCATGCTTAGTTTACGTTTTTCATGGATTGTTTCCAGGGTACTTGTGTTCCAAAAATTCAATAAGTTATTTGTAGCCCTCATTTGTAGGATAGTAATTTTAGTTATACTTAACTTTTTTTCGCATAGAGGATCTGATGAGGATTACATAGGGACATAGGGATTAGAATTTTTGCAATATTATTCTTCTCTGATTTTTTTCTACAGACTTTGTACGAGTATTTCACCGGCTAGTTATATATAAATGTATGTAAATTGCCTTTAGTTCTCATAATATATCAAGTATTTTCTTTAAAGAAAAATATGACAAAAATGGAACAGATTAATAAAAAATATATATATTGTTTCCTCAAAACTTTTATTATAAATTTCAAAAAAAAAAAATTAATAAAGTTTAAAAACTTTTTAAAATTAATTTTTCACTTTATTTTTATTTCAATACAATATGTATTACATTCTTTATTTGATCAATGACATCACAGTCAACAAAATGCCTGTGAGATAAAGCTATGGGCCTCATTGGAACACTTTTACCCCATCCAACAGAATTTAAGTTGCATTTGTACACATGTAAAATGTAAATACAAAAATACATTTTAAAATAATGGTAGGAATAGAAATAACAGATACCTTTCATGAGGTTAGAGTGAAAAATTCAAGCGTACACCCTTCCTTGCAAGGAAAAACATGATAGTGAAGTTTCCGCCATTATCGATGATAATAGTTATCAGATTTTCGGAAAAACACATAAAACAATTTCATGGCTTCAGATACAATTGGTGCCATTTTCAAATTTCAAATGGCAAAACCCTCTACCAAATACATGGATCATTACAGCTTTCTCGCTATTTTTTATCTTCTTGTATTACTTTCTGAAAAAAGCTTTTTCTTTAGATTACACTTTTTCTGTAGTTTTCTATACAGTTACCTACATAAGTTAATAAGTAATTACTTATTGGAGGATTATTGGTTGACCGAATAGAATTTCTTGTAGTAATAAGTAGATGTTTCGGGTAGCGGTGAAGAAAGGTTTAAAAGCAGTAGAAAATAAATATGCACTTTTAAAAAATTATGAATAGGTTTTTCTGCTATTTTTTGTACCTTTCATGACCGTCTATCTTCCGACAAATACTTATATTTAAAGGTTATATTTCAAGAACGTTTGAGAACAAATTCTACGCAACCAAAGGTCAATCAAGGAAATTAGTTTTTAAATTAGGGTAAGGGTAAGCGAAAATGGTGGATAACATTTGATAGAATCTACTCTAATCCCCAACCTTGCGTTACATCGGATAAGCCGTCCGAAATATAATTGTCAAAAAAATACATTAGCGTATGCGTAAGTGAAAATAGAGAATGGAATCTGATAAAAAAAATATGGAACAAACTAGATAACAGCAATTCCCTCCACTTTTCATCAAAATCAAATTACTGGTTCGATCGATTATGCCCTAACACAATTTTGACTGATGTCAAAAATGTAAAAAATATCAATTCTGAGGACAATTTTTTTTTTTCACATCATGGATGAATACCTACTACCTTCGTCAGTGAGAAGGTACACTAAAATATAGAACTTCGGATATTCTTTGCAGGTTACCAACAACGTAAACGTTTTAATTTGTTGGAAGCTTAAAATATTTATTTCAGAAATAGTACAAAAAATTAGAGCCCATTTTCAGCTTTTTACTGATTATTTTAAACCATCTAAGATTTTTTTTCAAGGTCTATCTTTTCAAATTGTATTCATAAATAAATTTATCTAACCTGAATTCATCTATTCATAACTAAATTTAACAACAGATTTGGGAAACGTTCTTCAAACTATATGGTACCATACCTGTTTAATCGTTTACTAATAAATATATCAATCATAAGGAAAACAAAAAAAAAAAAATGTTACATGGTACTTTCCTATTTCTATGATTCCCAATAACTGATTTTGATTTGAATGGCCATATCTCCCAATAGCTTTGCTTTTCTTAACTTCCCTTAATGACTTCGATTCATTATATTACGATTAAAATTAACGATA
>NW_027115673.1:105622-107007 GCF_000696795.3 Halyomorpha halys | reverse complement strand
TACAAATATTAATTTAAACATTATAATATTTTATTTAATCAAGTTCACTCCATACTTATTAAGAATTCATTAGCTTATTATTATTAATTGTAAATTTGTTTCATCATTATTCATTTCATAAGATCTTTCAATTCTTTTTTTAAAATTTATTTTCATTTTAGTATTTTTTATTTAATTGTATTTTGTTAATTGTTAATGAATTATTAGTCTTATCGAAATAAATTCATATTGAACTTTTCTAGCTTGTAAATCGTAGCAGCATCCACAGCGCCTAATAATCAAAAGTGTAACTAATAAATTTCATTTATGTCTATCGTTTCTATATGTTACTTTGGCACCAGCCGATAGATGTTCGTCATCTGGTCGGACCATATTGGATTTACTTTATTGAATAAATAAATTTATAAAAATAATTTGATCTTTCAGAATTTTCATATTTTTATCAATCATTTTAAAGTAATCATTTTATTGTTGTAAAGAATTGTTGATATTTTGAGATAAAGAGTTTCTGGTTCGTTCCAGTAATAAAACTAACCAAGCTATCTTATCTTAGAGCGAATATTATAAAAATATTATAAGGAGCTGTGTAGCGAGAGAGATGAGGCTGAAATAGGAATCATTGAACTTGCCCGCTGATAACCCAAGCTGGGGTCTCTCTTTCTAGTATCTGGCCTCATATCGGAGGAAGTCTTATATCACGTCCATTCAACAGTCCACGCTGGGGTAAATATCAAATAATATTGACTTTTAATTTTCAGTATTAGTGGAAGAGCGGATCCATAGGGGTGCGTTGGAAAGCGCCTCTCTCCTGAACAATAGTAAAAAATTTGCTATTGAAATAATATTAGTCTATGAAATAATGCTATTCTATCCTTTATATTGAGGAAGGTTAAAACGTAAAATTTTCGGGTTCGAATCCCGCCTGGCACAGGAAGATTTCTCAAGCAATGAGAAATTGTTTCATGACATACAAAGTTCCTCGCGGTTAGAATACTAAGGAAATATTATGATCCCTGTCTTTACTGGCCTTACCTGTAAAACATAAAGAAGTTAATTCAAATATAGAGCCTTATAAATAGTCTTTTTTTTTTTTTACCTCCTAGAGATAATTCCTGGAAGGTGCCAAACATGAACTCCATATTTGAACTTACATTGCTACCGATTTTTCCTTCTGGCAATTCAAAAAAGCTTAACAAAATGCAACATTTTTTACCACCAGTGTTGAAAGGAATCCTTTACAGGACTAACGACTGATAATTTTTATTTAAACGAGTTCTATCTTGTTAATAATACAGTGTGATATTTGGTATATGCCTTCAAAGGAAGAAAATATTACGAATGTTAATAAAAAAAACCTCTTAGTTTACATAATTTGAACGGTGATA
>NW_027115673.1:100989-104657 GCF_000696795.3 Halyomorpha halys | reverse complement strand
GAGTAAGTTTACCATAAAAGGAAAATTAATGATATAAGGGTTAAAATCAAGTGAGGGCTTGTGGAGGTCGTCTTGGGAAGTGTAGGGCTCGGCGAGCCCCCCCCCCCTTGGAGTAGGCCGTAATGAATACTACCTTGGTGCTGCTAGGGTTAAATTTATTATGTTTATTTTTCTATTTTCATTCTTATTTGTTTAATGGAAAATAATTTTTTTGTCGCGAATAGCATGTGAATTTAATAAAACCTAATATATATTGCTATGAAAATATTGAATAAATTAATTATTTATGAATAACGAATAAAATTGAGCTATTAATTATCCGAAATGAAATTTGACAGCCTGTAGAACAAGCTTTCTTGCCTTAGTTATAATTCGATATAAAGCAATGTATTGTTTTATTTTTCAATTGAAATAACTTAAAATCAATATTTTTATAGACCATTCACCTCATTACTATCTCCTTGAATGTTTAATTATAGATTTTGTCAATGAACTATTGGATTAACCATAAAAATAGTCATGAATAAGTACTTTCAATGTTGGTACAACAAGCACGCAAAGGAGCGTAAGTATGATTTAGGTATTTTGTGATATATATAACTGAAAAATACATTATATTAAAAAAATAATGTTAAAGTACTTTAAACCAAAAGATGAGTTAGTAAAATGAGCCTTCTATATAGAGCTATCCATAGCTAAACCTTAGCTGGTGAGGAGAGGTAAACTGATTAAATAGGAATACCAAACAAACTGTAAAGTCAGCTGGGAACATTAACCAATCCCTTTCATAGAATAATCTTCATCTTGACTCAGCGCCACTGGCGACATAGCTGTCTAGGCAAGATAATTACAGGGGATGGGATTTATATTCGATAAAAAAGTCTAAATAAATACATAAGTATGTGTTTATTTTTACATAATTACGTAATAAAAATATAGAAATAATAAAAAACTAATTAAAAATAAGAAAATTCAACTTAAAAAGTTTAAGGGAGACTATCCATGAGGTTTGGATAATTTTGTTTTTCATATGCATTAGAAACCTTATATTTTATATAATATTTTGAGATGTTAAATATGGATAATCCTGGCATATTTGATCAAATTTATACTATCGAGAGCTAATAGCACATTGAAGTTAGTAGTACCCAAATTCAAACCAATACAACTGATTTTTTTTTACCATAAGTTTTGTATTGTTTTGAAAAATAAAAGTATATACATTTAAAAACATACTAAACTTTATTTACATTTTCACCTCTATAAATTAAAAATGGTTCATTCGACCAATCTTAGCGAGAAACTATAAGTAAGATAACTATCATTAACTTGTGAAGTTATTTATGAGTATGTTATAAGTTGGGTAAGTTATTGTCATCATTATTATTAAATTTTCCATTTTGGAAAACTGAGTAAATAAAAATCCTCTTTACGTGATAAAAAAATTCCAAGTACCTTGAGATCGCAGTCATACAGGGTACACTATCATGGGCGTAGGTAGAGGGGATTAGATTTTGGGACCAAAGAAAAAAAAATGAAGAAAATAGTAAACTTATTTGATAGATTGATTTAATTAAATCAAAGAAGGCAACCATCCCAGGATATGTGGTTAATATTTTTACCACCAATCCCAGAAGGCTGAAGCTCTCATAGCAAACTTTTTAATCACCCCTAATATTTATTGTATGTATTTATATACAATAATTAAGTTTATGTCCGATTTTCAATAATTTATTGTGATTATAGGTAATAAAAATTGAAAATGTAATGATAAAATTTTATGAAGTAGAAATGGGGGTATTTCTTGGAATTCGGAATTCCTCTTTCTTTAACGTTTTAGAATGGACTATGTATATGTATATATATTTTTGTGTAATGGGCTGAGGCCTGCTCTCCCCTTGGAGAAATCCTATATCGATGTATACTATATCTTTATTTTACTCGAAAATTACAGCACATGGACAACCACTCTTCTGGTTGCTTGTCCTCAACTCTTGTTTGTTGTCTTACCCCAGTTCTGTCACGTAAATACTCGCAACAGCACCTGCCAAAAAAATGAACGCTGATCCGAAGTAAACAAAGTTCAAGATACAACAGTCCCCTATCCAGAAGCTATCGAAAAAAATATGTGAAAACATAAAAATCTTATCTATAATGATTACATAAACATTAATGATGTTTATTCCCATAACTGACCATTTCGCTAACAGTGGGGATATTTCTTCATAGTTTTTTTTGTAATGATTAATGAATTAAACTAATTATTAAATATCCTTGTATTTAATTTCTGAGCTCCTAAATACCCATAGTAAGATATCAAATTAAATGTAATTTTAAAACAGTAATTGCAAAGTTGAACATAGAGCTACAAGTAAGACAAAACCCTTAAAATAACAATTAAATAATATAAAACAATTTTAGAACAACTTTATAAATTCAGTCTAGTACTAGTAAAGATTTCTAATGTGGATCCATATTTATTTTGTAAACATTCTGTACAAATTATTTATGGAAATGGGTTACCTTTCATTTATCAATAAAAATGAGAGACAACACCCTCGTGTTAATACCTAATAATCTGAAATTATTAATGGTGGTTATCGGTATGCTGTCCTTATATATGTGCAACGAGGCGGGGTTTGTGGGAAATATTTGAACGGAAAAGTGGTTTTGGTAAATTATCCTCTAGAACAAACGAAAAAAATAATTTTTCGAAAACAATATATATCTTGAAACTTTATAGTCATTCACTTAAATGTTGCTTTGTTTTTATCATTATCTATAAAATAATATAGAGATTCTCTATCACAGAACAGTATTAGCAACTACTCGTTTTATCTTCTTAACATATAAAATAACAGGTTCCACTAAGTCACTGACTTCCTGATCACAGTATCTCGCAAAGAACAGTTTTTGTGAAGCTAAATTTATCAATGGCGGTTTTTCTTATGCTACAGATGTGCAATAAGCCTTGATTTCAAACAGTTTTAACTCTAAGTGGTTTAAAACAAAACAAATCCTGAAACTAGGAGGGAGTGGATACCTATATCTTTAAGATCAGTTAATGCTTGCGTGTGCGTCTTTAAAACATATTTTAACATTGTTTTGTTTGTTCTAATTCTTTATCAAGGACCATAAGTCAGTATATACACATAAACTATATATATGCAAACTATGTTTGCAAATTTTCTAACTTTATATTTCAAGATAATCATTGTTAAAACTTACCAATAATATTATGTACATAAATGATTGACCGTATTATACTAATAATACCTTCAAGTTGATAATTGGATCTTATTTTGATTCCTTGACTATAATTTATAACAAAATAACTGTTTTATTATCCAAAATATAATTCATTATTTTCCTTATAAAATTCATTATTTGAATCAGACTTAGCTCTCGTAAACCCATAATTTCTTTCATAGAATATTAACTATTAAAAATCAACGTATAAAAGAAAAAAAAAATATAAAAAAGAAAATAAGGATATCATATTGCAAAATACACAGCAGATTAAAGTTAATATAAAGTGAAAAGCTTAAAAAAAAAAAAAAAACGTATAAAAGAATTTTCCATTCTTCTTCTTCTTTCTTCTTCTATGCTAGTATACATTTGCCATGCTTCTTCTTCTTTCTTCTTCTATGCTAGTATACATTTGCCAT
>NW_027115673.1:95369-100939 GCF_000696795.3 Halyomorpha halys | reverse complement strand
CTTCTTCTTCTTTCTTCTTCTATGCTAGTATACATTTGCCATGCTTCTTCTTCTTTCTTCTTCTATGCTAGTATACATTTGCCATTTTTATTATCCATTTGTGTGTATGTATTGTATAAATTTAACAATAAAGGAGGTTACGAAAAAAAAAAAAAAAAAACAACATAAGAAATATTTAATTTAATTAGGATAAATTATTCCTAATTCAGAAATGATAAAATCGTCAACAAATGCCTATGAAATTTTACTTCTAACGCACGAGGGCCTCACGCATATTTTTTTTCTAATAATTTCGTAGAGAGGAGTCTACCAAAAATTACTTAAATACTGAAAAAATGTTTTTTGAAATAACTTTTTTTATATTATCGGACCCGTGTAAAATTATTAAAGAAATATCTTAGGCAATTTAGCAAAATAAAACTGATTCACTAACACACATCCTGTAGTTGACTAACACACTGACTCAAGTAGTTGTAGAAATAAAGCATGAAACTTTATATGATTAAAAGTATATATAATTATAAAATAATTTATTCGATATTAAGATTAATAAATTATAGAATGTTACGTTCTAATAACACTTTGGACCGAATACTGTACCGAAGTCTGTAAACAATACAATACTTCAAGCTGGTCACTCTCATTATTGAACTATTTCAATTCGGAATTATGTATCTAGGTAATTTTTTTTTTTTTCAAATAATGAATAATTTTTGTATATAATCAGTTGATATCGATACAGATCAGTTTTAAACTTGATTCTTCTAATGACATATATGATATAAATGTTGGTGACTAAAGAATAGCTCTATTATCTAGATAAAGAAGAGCAGTTACCGTGGGCCTGTGGAGGTGGTCGTAGCAGGAGGAGGTGGTGTCGTTGCGTAGGGCCGAGGCGACGCAGAGAGCCGCCGCTAGAACGCAGATCGCACGGAGGGCCCACATGGTAGGCCGGTCGGGCACAGACTGCCCGCTCATTCAGCCTCACTATCTGCCCCTCTTCCTCTTCCATGTGGGGGTCTTCCTACTAAACAAACTCCCATACATCTACGTATCTACTTTTGAATTCCGAGCGAATTTCTCGAAAATAATACTTTCTCAACAAAACCATATATAATGATGTCACCGGATTCACGAACTATAAATCAAATCGATCATGTTCTACATATGTGAAGAATACCAGGCCAATTTGGTTGATCTCCAAATCCAAAAAAAATCTTAGGCAATAATAAAAAAATGAACTTATCCATAAATATGAAGGTTTATGTTTCAAGTAGCCTACAATCCAAAAAAAAATCATGAGTCTATCCGATCCATCCACAGCATATCTCCGAGACCGCGCTACCGTTTTTTTTTTAATTTAGCATCCAAATCACAGGTCATCCCACAATGATCCTCTTAGCTTCACATTAGCCAATTTTTATTTTTTTTTTATTTTTCCTCATCAATTATTTTCTAGGAAGTTGTTGATTCACACCACGACTCCGGAGATGCCATCCACCAACTCACACGACGAGAACAGGTCCTCATCTATCGCTTACGAACGGAACACAGCCGTCTCAGAGCCCACCTTTACCGAAAGTTCCATATTTGATTCAGTAACTCTCTGCGAGTGTAAAGAAGGTGAGAAAAATGCCGAGCACATTCTCCAAACTTGCAAGATTTTTTTCGAGAAAGAATACTGATGCGTCCCTCTCCAACTGAGGTGCAGAGAAAGCTCTATGGAAGCCTGGTGGACCTCAGGAGAAGCACGGAATTCCTCAATTTAATCACTGACCTGGAGAAAACGCCAAAGAAGAAGTTGTTTATTCTTTATATGATAAGCTTATCAGCAGCTGCTGAGGTGAAAAGAAACTTTGTGCTGGATCGGTAGTACAACAAGATGGGAAAATAACCCCGAAACGTAGCACAAGTAAATATACAGCATCGATGGTATTCTAAAGGAAGTCTCTTAGCATCACAACATCTTAATATGATTTATTTTTAAAGAATTGGCATAATGATGACAAAAAAGTTACTTATTCCTTTTAACTTACTGATATAATAAATAATTATTTTAAAAAATAAACCATTCTATGATGATTTTCACTTGTTCTGCGAAAAAAGTAGATCATTTAACGGTTCAAGTGGATTTCGTGAAAATAATATTTTCTTAATAAAATCATGACCAAGTTGATGAAGCTCATAGAACATTTTAAGTTTGTAACATTTTGGAGAAGATACACATACAAACATAAACTTGAGAGAGATTATAGTTAGGCACAAGATAACAAATAAAAAGTACTGTAATAAAATCTACTCTTTTAGTGTACACCGACGGCAGTGATCTTAAAATCTGTCCAAAATACGTAAAATTCAAATTCACATAGCGAGAACAGAAGCGCGTTAAGCTCCTTATGGGAGGCTTCACCACAAAAGTGGGGAATTAATAAAAGCTTTTTAATCAAAACATATAATTAAATAAATAAAAAGGATATAAATTATAAAAAACTTATAAAACAGTCAGGTTCAAATAAGTCAATTTCATGTACTGATTTTTTCTAGGTATCTAAAAAATCTATCATCTATTTTCGTCCACAAAATAAATAATCCAGCCTTTAATCTTCAGGAAATTACACACTATTTTAAACAAAAGTCTGGAATTGATTGATATAAAAATTATTAATATCTATGCTGGAGATGAACGTCTAAAGATTGCTCAACTTAGTTCCACTGATTTTATTCCTAAATAAAATAAAATATGAATTCCTAAATAATTTTATTTGTTGCACGCCAGTTGATCTAACAAACTGAATGAAAATATGAAACTAGGAATTATCCAATAGTTTGGAATAGTTGGAATAGAAAAATTAGCCAATTTTTCACTTTACTGTAAATTATATGAAAATGGAAACTGCATATCTCAAAACATTCCAAGTGACTGCTGTATCAGCGAAAATAACTTAAGTTAGTAAATAGGTATTTAAGAGTTATAAAGTCTCAAAACAGGTTCAGTAATTTAAAAAAAAAAAAACCATTACAAATGATTTTAACGCCGTGACGAAGGCCAGACTTTTTTTTTTGAGCTCGAATATTAACTTTTGTAATTCTTTATATAATCAATTATTCAAAAAAATTCCTATATAGTTAAAAAAATTGTGAAGATCCGTCTTCCGAGCACCTAGAATCCGGCTGAAGTTGCATTGAATATATCGGTTTCCCTCAGGTAAAAAGTTCATTGTCTCTATAGCAGATCTAGCCCCATTGCAAATTAGAGATTTACTGATAAGGAAGTGGAATGTTCAAAGTTGGAATACAGCAGGTGGCCTAACAACAGTTACAATCGTGCTCAAGGTATATATACAATTTAAATATCGTGGCACTGTAAGAAGTTCGCTGGCTTGAGGAAGGCTCGATAAAGTAAGCTAAGTTACATTAACGCTTCTTAAACTTTTCCATGCCATTCAGAGTGCTATTTATGCAAGCTATTCAGTTCCTCGGGGAGAAGTTTTTTATTTATCTTTTGACGTTAAATATTAAGTTATAAATATCTAGATAGAACCGTTGTAGTTAATATCGCTTCTAAAGCTGGAGTTTCTACAACAAACCTTTTGGTTTTGTTGAGGTAGTAGTGTTAGTTGTTAGATGGTTATGACTTCAAATGAATATGTGAAGTATTCTATAACGAAAGGCCTTGACAATGCGTGTTCATGAAGGTTAGATAGCTGGTTAGGAGGATGAATGGACAGGATGAGTCTTCGGGTACGAGCTCTAAGTCCTCGAGGATGGAAACTTCGCTACGCAGGGTTCGAGCCTGAAGTTGCGAAGGGGCAGCCAAGTCTGACAGGTACGAGACGTAGGTCCATGCAGGAAGGAAACTTCGTTCTGCAGAGTTCACGCCTGCAGTCACGAAGGGGAATATAAGTCCAACGATTACGAGCAGTAGGTCCTTACGATAGGAATAATAGATGTAGGACAGAGGAGGAACCTATAGGAACCTGCATGAAATAAAACACATCAGATCGTTAAAAAAACAGATGAAAGAACATAATAAATTTAAATGCGACTATTTCATATTTCCCAAAAGGTACCAAAACTTTTTTTTTTTATTCGATCTCTCTAAAACAGAAAATAAAACATGAATTAGTAGGTTGCATTATGTGAGGAGAAACATAATTCAAATTGAGTAATACCTTTTTCTACCATGGGTACTTGAAGGTCTAAGTGAAATACTTATCTTTGTATTGAGATCCTTGTTCTGTTGTAACTCTGACTATAATATCTGGAGGTAAGGGTTAATATCTCACGGAAGCGATGATTAGTTGTGAACAGATAGATAATTAAATAAATAAAATAAAACAGAATAATAAGAAAGAGGTGATCGGAGTAGTAGTAAACACTTTTTTTTCAAAACCCCTTATAAAAAAAATTTGATAATGTATATATAAACAATATTTGTATGTATGTTCTCCTTTTACTGTAGAAATCTATATTCTAAGGAGTTTCTTGAAGTGTATTAGTTTTAAGGTGCGTATTTATAAGAGTGTATAATGTGTTGGGACACACATTAGTTCTGAATTTTTAATAAACCTAATCTAATATTACGTGTCCTTACGAAGTGCGTTGCTAACGCGCGTTGCTAACGGCGCAGGTGTCAGTGTATTGAATAGTGGATTTGTGCAGTACTGTAGTGAGTCGAAAAATTTTATATTGATGAACTCCAACACAGTGAGCAGATAAAATAACTGATGCAGTACCAGAGGCTTCTTTTTCCTCCGTGATGTCATTTGATGATAAAGTTTGAAGAGGGCGCTTGGTACCATCTGATGTAAAAATAATGGTGCCCCATATAGTAGCGCCGGTCTCAGGATACCTTTGTAGATCTGCAGCTTCATTCTCAGTGAGAGACCCGGAGAAGTGAGGATATGGTTGAGAAGATATGACTTTCGTTTTACTGTTCTCCCCTTCTGATGTAGGTGGACAGAAAGCTAATATTTTCCAATTAATATTACATCTTCATATAATCCTATAATATTACATCTTTTGAGATAGCGGTTTAGCTTTACGCCCAAATACGTGATAGAGTTGGAAAGTGAGCTCAGCATATCATTCACACGGAGAGTCTTCGGCAGTCTTGATCTCTTGTGCTCTGTGAGCGCGAACACAACACAGTCCGTTTTGGATGTATTGACTGAGATATTCAAGTAGCCCAGCTTTTGAACAATCTCAGAGAAAATTGATCCATTATGATGTAGAGCTGTCTCAGCGTTCATACTGCTGCAGTAGATGGTAATGTCGTCAGCGTAAGCGGCGACTGTTGCCTTCCTGTAGTTCTTGCCAACCACATCATGAGTGTAAATTGAAAACAAGACTGGCGAGAGGACTGCTCCTTGAGACACTCCGCTAGTCAGTGGGATAGATGTTGAGTGCTGGTCATGAACCCGCGCAGCGATGGCCCTGCTGTTAAGAAACGAGGCGATCACTCTGTAGAGCTGCCGCGGACACTCGAGATCCGCGAGATAACTTTCACAAAAATCAGTAAAGACTAAAATGACTTTATTCTAATATATTTACAAGAACTACATGTTACT
>NW_027115673.1:93875-94637 GCF_000696795.3 Halyomorpha halys | reverse complement strand
AATTTGGAATTTCATTAGACCAGGCTTGGGCACTTCCGTTAAAATCAGCAGAATAATTTGGCTCTTGGGTAAGGATAGGTTGCATAGGAAGGTGGTCATATTGGTTAATCTTTAAGGAAAGGATAGGATTACATTTCTTTACATGTTTGTTATAAGATGTAAACCTAAATATACAATGAACACCAAAAATGTAAACTATACTAATAGTTAATAATGAATTGAACATTAAAAATCATATCATAATTTTAAAGTTAAAGAAGTCAATTGTAGATTTTACAAATTAGTATTAATAGTTATGATATTCATTTATACAAAATTAATAATAATTATAATAATACTAGTCAATAAGAAATTAAGAATAACAAAATATAATGATTAATAGTAATAATAATTATAATAATAATGATAATAATAATAGTAATGATAGTAATAAGAAAAATAGGATTAGTAATAATAGTTAATGATAATAATAATGATAGCAGATAACGAGGACGATATTAATAAATTTTATGAGTAATATTATTAATATTTAATAATCATTAATTCCTCCAAAGTAATTAGAAAGTTAAAACTAATAATTATGATATATAATACTTCAGATCTTTCTCCTGAAATTCAACATATTTTTATGAATCAGTGTATGATAATTAACAATATGTCTTTTATACTGTATATAACAAATCAGTATATATACATTGACTTGGTATTCTAATAGTTAGCATTCATTTATAAACTAATGTATAGATTTGGATTACAAATAAA